>NC_133806.1:2303987-2603987 GCF_043250625.1 Sebastes fasciatus
ATACATCCCTCAATCTGCTGCGTGATGGAGAGGAGGAGGAGGAGGAGGAGGAGGAGGAGGAGGAGGAGGAGGAGGAGGAGGAGGAGGCGGCGGCTACAAACTGCCTTTAAAATCCAAATGAACTTCAAAAGAGCGGTGGTCTGTTTCCCCCCTGGGGACACAGACTATTTTCATCCTTCTCTTTGTTCATTCTCTCTTCCTCCTGTTTCCCTCCAGCCCACCTCTTCCCCCGTATATTTTGTGACCCCTCCGGTGTTGTGCGTGAGATAGTGATGTATAATTCACCGGTGACCTTCATCCCAGTAGCTACCTGGACAGGATGGCAGGTCACCTGATGAACTACAATAGATGAAGGTGGCTGAAGGTGTGTGTGTGTGTGTGTGTGAAGCCATAGGTCGGGGCTTTGAAGTATAGTTCCTTCCTCTGCAGTTGGACTCGGGGGGGTTCTAAAGCCTCGGACACACCAGGAACGTCAGGAGCGTGCGGCGGCTGCGTTACCTGTTGTTTTTTATTTCGGCGTCCGTGTTAACAGGTTAGAGCAGCCACACTGCCCGCAGCTGCGTCTCTTCTAGAGAATGGAGGTTCTGCCTATTTTTGATTCATGCCGCGTACGTCTCACAGCAGCAACAGACAGTGAAGGTGATCTATTGACTGTATATTAACATCATATTAAGACGATTACTACAGTTTCGATGTCTGTCTGTAGAATATGTTACAGAGATGAAAAAAAGTAAAGACTTATTTTTAAATCAACACTTCCTGCTTTCATTTCAAAATAAAAGCCTTCAAGCGATTTTTCTGTGGACAGAATTCCTTCATTTGTTAACACTAGGCTTTTATTCTGAAATATGTGCCGTACAATGTTGTAGAACATGCAGTGACTTGCAAAGCTCCATGAATGAATAAAGTACGGGTTTTAATTGTGGATTATTACTATTATTTACAAATTACCACACGCTTCTTAACCCTTTTCGAAGTGAATTTGCGCCGGACGACGCAAGTGGAGGGAATGATGTGTATTTGCTTCAGTTGAAATATTTTATCTGGAGCAAGAAATTTGCGTTGAGATTCTCCTCCTGTCGTCACTGACGTGAAGTTGTTGAATCAGAAATGGAGGATGAATAAATCTTGTATGTGTCTGTGATCACCCAGAGCTACGATAGTACATCAGATCTGTACAGAGACCGGACCAAACTCTGTGTAGAAACCACAGACTGTCTGTGGTAGAAACAACAACGTCTCTGCTGCATTTATGCCTTGATGACTTTATCTTGAATGTTAATGGTGCAGCTGCGTAGCCTGGCACTGATCGATCCAAACTCCATTCAGAAAACAAGCATTTTAAAAGATGTTTGCTTGTCGTCTTGCGGACAGACCTGACAAAGCATGAATTCCGAGTTTTTACAAATCGGCAATATTATGTTGTTATTTCGGTTTCATTTTGATCCGTTTATTGCAATTAAATCACAGCACAATCTATTTATTTTGGGTTCATGTGAAGGCTGAAGGTGTGTGTGTGTGTGTGTGTGAAGCCATAGGTCGGGGCTTTGAAGTATAGTTCCTTCCTCTGCAGTTGGACTCGGGGGGGTTCTAAAGCCTCGGACACACCAGGAACGTCAGGAGCGTGCGGCGGCTGCGTTACCTGTTGTTTTTTATTTCGGCGTCCGTGTTAACAGGTTAGAGCAGCCACACTGCCCGCAGCTGCGTCTCTTCTAGAGAATGGAGGTTCTGCCTATTTTTGATTCATGCCGCGTACGTCTCACAGCAGCAACAGACAGTGAAGGTGATCTATTGACTGTATATTAACATCATATTAAGACGATTACTACAGTTTCGATGTCTGTCTGTAGAATATGTTACAGAGATGAAAAAAAGTAAAGACTTATTTTTAAATCAACACTTCCTGCTTTCATTTCAAAATAAAAGCCTTCAAGCGATTTTTCTGTGGACAGAATTCCTTCATTTGTTAACACTAGGCTTTTATTCTGAAATATGTGCCGTACAATGTTGTAGAACATGCAGTGACTTGCAAAGCTCCATGAATGAATAAAGTACGGGTTTTAATTGTGGATTATTACTATTATTTACAAATTACCACACGCTTCTTAACCCTTTTCGAAGTGAATTTGCGCCGGACGACGCAAGTGGAGGGAATGATGTGTATTTGCTTCAGTTGAAATATTTTATCTGGAGCAAGAAATTTGCGTTGAGATTCTCCTCCTGTCGTCACTGACGTGAAGTTGTTGAATCAGAAATGGAGGATGAATAAATCTTGTATGTGTCTGTGATCACCCAGAGCTACGATAGTACATCAGATCTGTACAGAGACCGGACCAAACTCTGTGTAGAAACCACAGACTGTCTGTGGTAGAAACAACAACGTCTCTGCTGCATTTATGCCTTGATGACTTTATCTTGAATGTTAATGGTGCAGCTGCGTAGCCTGGCACTGATCGATCCAAACTCCATTCAGAAAACAAGCATTTTAAAAGATGTTTGCTTGTCGTCTTGCGGACAGACCTGACAAAGCATGAATTCCGAGTTTTTACAAATCGGCAATATTATGTTGTTATTTCGGTTTCATTTTGATCCGTTTATTGCAATTAAATCACAGCACAATCTATTTATTTTGGGTTCATACCGCAGTAGCGGGATATGGCTTGCTAGATACCAACAGTTTGCTGTATGTGAATACAGCTCGCCGCCGGGTGATGTTATGAACCCAGACACGGCGGCGTTTGGTTTTCTGACATATCTGGGACTTCAACAACATGAACAAAGCAGCAACAGTGGTTATTTCTTCCATGGTTGATGGCAGAAATGGAGGAAAGAAACGTTATTGGTATCTATGAAGACAAGCTTCGTCTCCACTCCGGCGCGTCTTGCACGAATAAACACAAATGATACCAGCAGTTCAACTCATGCGAGTAAAGCGAGGCGAAACATTCGCTTCACTCTTGGTCCGAACACAGCCTTAGGTTCAGACACCTATCAAAGTGAATGTAGCTACAGTATCTCTAGGTAGTGTACAGGTCAGGAGGAGGGTTATAAAACCAGTCACATGTTGAGCTATTCAGATATACCAACAATGCTAGTTAACTGTACTCTGTACCACATCTCTACACCTCTCCATGTTCCACTAGACCAGCCTCCTATTACGGCACTTTCTCTTCTGATGAGTGCAGTAATAGGAGGATAACACACACACAGGGCGCCTGCAGTGGACATAATAGCCTCTGAGTATGAGCGGGCAGATGGCGTCTATTCTACGTTAGATCAGTGTGTGTGGACATTAGAGTGCTCGGTCGTGATGAATGCCGTCTGAATCTCCTTTCTCCTGTTCCAAACACAAGGAAATGTTAAATACGCCCTCCCTTCCTCTCATTTATTCTCCACTCTGCCCATCTTCCTCCCACACACAGGGGAATAGCAGCAGGGCAGGAAGTCTTCTTTTTTTTTACCAAGCTAAATGCTTTAATTAAGCCCTCCGACCACTTGGGAAGAGACAAAGAGGTAATGCCATCAGCCTCATTAAAGCTCGCTGCTTCTGCACTCTGCTCTACCATTAGCTGCCATGGGAGCACTGTCACCGGATACTTAACTGGGTTGGTGTCACCGTGTAGATAAATGCTAGAAGAGGGTTAGAATAACCTGGAGACGCCCATTATAAAAACCTAGAGAAGCCCTTTTTTGTGGTTCTCATAAAACCTTATGATAGTTTCAAATTCCAGGTACAAAAAGTAGCCGTAGTATCACCATTAATTATCTAATGACGTCCACTTCACTCGATGGGAACGGGAGTTTTTGGTCCTTTGGGTTCATCTCACTGATATTCACGACGTCGCTCTGCTTCTCGCTGAAACCCTCAAAGGTCTTCCATCATGATTTCCATTTGAAAAGGCAATCTCAGGCTTGTTGCGGTTGAATGTACGGAAAATCAGTCCAAAGACAGGTCTGCCAAGCGGAGTTTGATTGCTTCAACGAGTTAACAATGGAAATAGAGGGGTCGTCTGCTCGTTGAATATAGGGAGTCACATTGCAAGCTCTCAGGAATTGAACGGGAAGATGTTTCAACTATCAACAGCTTTGTCAGGCAAATATCAGGGAGTTGGAAAAAATCTGACTCTTTGGATACATACATTTTGGATGAACAATACGTCCCGTGTGCCTGTGGTCTAAAGAAGGACTTGATTAATCCTTTCTTATTAAACAATAAATAATGAAGATGAATGTCATCTTTACCCTTTTAATGAGCAACTTACCAGTAGCTGGGACTCTCTCTGTGCAGCGATGTAAAGTGGACTCCAGGGTATCGCACTGTGCAATGCTGAACTTTGCACTTTTGGTGTGAATGATTTGTTACGTTCTAAACCCCCTGTAGTAACTAAGAATACCCGCCTCCGTTATGAGATTAGTATGAAGGAAACCAGTGTTTTCCAGAGTCCTGTACAGGTGCAACTCTTTTCATATGAAACACGTTATTTTCGTCACTCAATCAGAGTTGTGTGTTGATTAGCCGGAATACAGTGCTCAGCTAACATTAGTCTTTAGGTCTCGTCTAGGGATGTCCATAATTAACCGTTTAACCGTTAACTGACATTAAGCATTTTAACCGATTAACGCTATCGGTTAAAAGAAATGTTAATAATTAATTCAAAAGCTGAGCGGCTCGTCACTTTAAGGAGAAAAGCTGGTCCACCTTAACAGCCCACCTTAAGAGGCGGAGCCGGAGTTGCAGGATACAGAAAGTCGGCTCCGGTCTCTGGCTCGCTTGAGCGGAGCGGAGGAGTTGTAGTTTCATAGCATTTATTCACCGACAAATAAACTGTCCACACACTGCTACACCTACGATCACAGCTAGAACGCCACCAACAACCTCACACTCACCGCCAACACACACACACACACACGGTCTGTCGGACACTCGCTAAAGTTATGCAGACTACGTTTGGCGGCGGCGAGCACGAAGCCTCCGGCAATGCTAGAGCTGCTAACGTAGCACAAACACACACACTGTTTGTTGGACACTCGCTGAAGTTATGCCGAGTGGACACACAGCTGACAACCTGCTAAACTAAACTAAATGTGTGGTGGAGACTTTTACTGGGAAAGTGGCTGCATGTCCGCGACACTACACTATATCTTTATCTATAACTATAATATCTGTTGTGCTCCTGCAGCTGGTGCACCGCTGCATGCGACGCACAAATCGTGTCAGTTAACGGTTAATAATCGGTTAACGAGGGTCGGTTATCGGTTAAGAAAATGTTTCAAAATTAGCATCCCTAGTCTCGTCTTCTTCTTGCAAATCTAGTTATTGCGTTATTGAATCCAAATTTCCCCCCAAAGCTGGCTTGTAAAATGAACTATAGATGACTCTAGTGCAGAGGTTTTCAGACCGTGAGGCGCACCTCGTCAGGGGAGCACAAGAGAGTTGAAGGGGAGAGACGTGAGGCAGTGATAGTTGTCTGTTCATCTACAGGTACATTACAAACAGGAACTGCTAGTGACAAATTCTGCACTTTTTTTAAGCGTAAAAATATAGTTGTTGTTTTTTTTTTAGATTAGATTTTAGATTTTTTTAGATTCAGAATCAAAGCAGAGTGAATTATTAAACCTGTTTTTGAACCTGTTCACAAAAACAGCTAAAAACTTTACTATTTAATTTATTCCATCCAACATTTCATGTGGGGTTTTATGAACATGTCTCTTTGTCTTCATATTTTCTGCTGCTGTATTGCTGCAAACACATATTTTTAATACGTTATGTTCTCTGCCTTGATTTTCATTTCGTTGCTATTTCCTGATTCTTACAGTACGCTACATTGACTCACACAATCCCATCTAGTAGTGCCTGCTGCAGCGCCGGCTGCCCCTCTCCAGCGCTCTGCTTTGTTTTCAGCAGCCTGCTGAAGGTCAGTCAATGATAATGCTTTCTGAGACGGTGCTGTTGTGTTGCTCTCCCCTCAGGCCTGGCCAGGGCCAAGTCGGTCCCCAGCCATACCTACTCCAACGAGGTGGTGACCCTATGGTACCGGCCTCCAGATGTCCTGCTGGGATCCACAGACTACTCCACCTGCCTGGACATGTGGTGAGTACTCCTAACCCCTGACCCTGAGATCCCGTACTCACTCTGTGTAATTTATCCTTGACCTCTCCAGGTAGTTCCATCAAGATCGAGATCAGATTTTTCTACACTAAACCCATTTATACTCACTTCTATCCTAACCTGAGGGGGTGTTCCCTGTAGATCGGTCCTTGGATGAATTTTTATTGTGTATCTTAGTTTTTTTCCTCCTCTCTCTGGTCACCCTTCACCTCCTGTAAACCCCCTCCACTGAATCACATATTCATCACATTCACACGTATTACACTCGCAGATGGAGCTACTACGGATGTGCAATGTGATTGACATGTGAATATCATATAATATTGATATCATTTTAAACAGGGCTGAATGATTTGGGGGGAAAATGTAATAGCAGTTTTGTGACTGACTGTGCAATTATAATTTATTAGGGCTGTCAAAGTTAACGCCATAATAACGCGTTAACTTTAACTTTGCAAATTTCGTTTTAAAGCCACTAATTTCTTTAACAAATTAAAGCAACTTGCTATTTTAAAGCTAGAGTGAAGATCCGGGCATATGAAAGTAGAAAAACCTAAGGAATCCATCGGTACCGACCATGTCATACTGTAGCTCCAAACTTACACTAAATTTTGGTGCTTGAGGTGTTTTTTAAAGTGTCCAGGGATGAAGCATTTCTTATTTCAGGAGGGAGAGAGTTCCAGAGGGCGGGGGGGGGGCTGCGACGCTGAAGGCTCTGTCGCCGAAAGTTCTCAGTAGGGTGGGGGGGGGGTAGAGAGCAGACCGGTGTCAGAGGATCGTAGTTTCCGTGACGGGGTGTAGGGGTGGAGAAGGTCGGTTAGGTACTGAGGGGCATGGAGGGATTTGTATGTGAGAAGGAAGAGTTTATAGGTGATGCGGGACTTGGTTGGAAGCCAGTGAAGGTGGATGAGTGTTGGGATGATGTGCTGCCAGGGCCTAGTGCGGGTGAGAACCCTGGCAACTAAGTTCTGGACATACTGGAGCCGGTCCAGGGCTTTGCTGGGTACCCCGGACAGGACTCCATAACAGTAGTCCAGACGGGAGGTGATGAAGGCGTGGATGAGGGTCTCTGCCACGGAGTCTGGAAATATTTTTGAGGTGGTAGAAGGCGGATTTTGTGATGGATTTGATGTGTGAATGAAATGAGAGGCTGGAGTCCAGGATGACACCAAGGTTGCGGACCTTAGAGGAAGGGCAGATGGAACTGCCATCCACGTCTAGGAGGAGATCTCCAACCTAATATTCTAAATTAGTAGCGTACATACAACAAATTAGCAAAGATACAGGGAAACAAATCTACAAAGAGTGATGAATCATAATGACTAAACAACAAGTCAAACAGAAGAACACAGATCATACTTTTTAATAAATATGATTCATCTGTAATTATGTTCCACCTCAAATTTCATTTGGACTACCGAGACATCTCTGCAGAATGTTTAACATTTGACTCTGATGCAGAGATGCTTAAATATAACAATTTATATCGGATTCATCTTCTGGTCTTTTCACCACTTAGACAGATAAGATTTTAAATCAAGTTGAGCAGCAACAGGAAATGTAAAAATGAGTCTGCCCCAGAGGTGGAGGTATCTGTTTCCCCGGCTAGAACCGGCCGTTCTCCACCTAGTGTCCCCTTCCTGTGAGGCTTCCTTCCAACAATCCTGGTGTTGGACTCTCAGCCGAGCCTCGATGACCCCGTCTGTCAGCGGGGACATCCCATGAACATCAGCTGCATTCTCCAACATCCAATTAGAAAGCAGTTGGGGGGCTTTATAGGTCTGGGAGGCAGAGGGATAGTGTGTCTGCTTCGAGGGTATTTGCAGGTGACCAATCTACTGGGTGGTGTTCCATCCCACTGAGAGTCCCCCTGCGACACACACACACACACACACACACACACACACACACACACACACACACACACACACTCACCCCTGGTCACTTAGGAAGCAGTCTTCCATGAAGAAGCATCTCTTGCGGGACCAAAAGGTTGTGCAGATCTGTCTTCCTGCCATGAGAAGCATCCATCAGAGCAGCCTGCAGGTTAGCGGCTGCCGTCTGTGAGGAGGGAGGACGTGATGGAAGACTGCTCTATTTTTACCTTTCTGCAGCTCTCACACTGTCTGTCAATCAGAGGCGACGCTGAGATCACTCGAGTGTCATCATGCACAGATTAATGCACAGCTTTAGTTACGGTAGATTGAGCAGAACATCTCCAACCACTATATATATATACAGTATATATATATATATACTGTATATATATATAGAGAGAGAGATATTGTCCAGAAACCCTCACAGGCACTGTTTTTGGCATAAAAAACATGCTCAAATCATAACAATCAACATTGTGTTGGAGTCTGAACAGCGTAGCCACACGCGAGCGCGCATGGGACACCGACCCGCAATGATTTATACGTGTAAGAAGTTACAAACAGTCCCTTTAAGTATCTGTTTGTTCTGTATTGCAATGAAAGCCCAGGAGTATCCTGGATCAGTTTGACCCATTTAAAGCCATCAGAGCTTTAAACAATAAGTCCTGAAGGAGGACTATGAGACAGAATCACTTGTAGTCAGAGTGCTTTTGCAGAGTGAATCCCCAAGAATGTATTTTGTTTTGTCCCTGCAGTCCGAGTCTCCTCTCAGCCGGGTCTGCTGCCATCAGGACGGTTCATTAACTGTCTGGGAGCAAACAGGCCTGTATTTACTGAGGCTAATTTACTATGTGCTAGAAGTTAAAGAGCGCAGCTGGCCCCATTGACTGACTGATTTACCGACGTCTTACAGTCACAACGGCTCAGAAGCTTGAACCCAAAAGCACGACACAAAGACAGCCTGAGTCCGATAAAAGTTCTCATTTACTGAAGTCAAAAAACAGGCACAGCAGTAACCAAGTAACAATCAGGGAGGCAGAAATAAAGGCTCAAATCTAGACAATCTGGCAGGGAATGATGGAGATGGGCCGGTATATATATACTACGAGGCGGATTAGGGAAACAGGAAGCCCTGCGTGTCTTTTTTTGCTCTTTAAACTACATCACCACAGCACTTTCTCTGAGCGTTTATTGTTGCTGAGTTGCCGGGTTTACATTCTAGTAAATCTCCTCACTGAAACGTCTGTGCAAGCAGCTTAGTAGTGGCCGTAGCAATTATGACGGGAGCAGAGAGGAAGTCAGGCGACGTAGTATAAAGACCATAGACTGTATATAAGAAGAGGACGTAGTCACTGTGATGTCACCCATTGCTTTGTGGACAACGGTTTTGAAGCCTCAAGTTCAGCATTTTGGCCGCCGCCACCTTGGTTTTTTTGGAACCAGAACTGACACCAGAGGGTGGAGCTAAGTACAACCGAATGCCAATAAGACATTTTTAGACGACCAACATGTTAAAATTGACTTTCATGAAGTGAAAACACACTCTGAAAGGGTTAAAGTTGTAAGACGGAAACATGGACAACTCCCAGACAGCTTCTCGCAGGGTTACACTGATCCACCAATTTACTGATTTCAACCTACATCCACAGTCTAACAGCCTTTAGGAAGAAAAGAAATCCATATCTGTTCAGAATGACACTTTGAGGCTTGTTGAAGTGATTAATCAGTACATGTTTTACAAGTATACAAAGAACCAACCAGTCATTGTTACATTTCAGTTGACTGTAGTGGTGGTAGTATTAATCTGTAAAGGATATGAAGACAAATGAAAACAGTCCACTGGAGTTTGTTAACAGAGCCAGTATGTGACGGGAGGCCTCATCACCATCATGTGTTGTTCTCTCTTCAAGGGGAGTGGGCTGCATCTTCATCGAGATGATCCAGGGAGTGGCTGCCTTTCCTGGGATGAAGGACATCCAGGACCAGCTGGAGAGGATATTCCTGGTGAGTCACCGATGCTGCAGTGTCTAAGTGTTTGTGTGTGCTGTATATGCATGAGTACAGGATGTACACCAGTGCTGCTGGATCTCCTGTCCTTTCAGGCCAACGACAGCAGGAATATGGCTTCTATGAGTATCGTTTGAACATTTGTATCCATAATATCTATCTGAGGTTCAGTGCTGATACCTTGCATATGTTTTTTCTAAAGCCTTCTTCTGGTGGCCTTCCATTCTTTTAGAATTATTCTCTTAGCTACTACCAGACCAGTCATCAGGGTCTGCTGTACAGTGTGTGGTAATGCAAGAGAAGCTTTGGAGCAACCGAACAAGGCAATGAGTACATCAGGTTCAATCTGCTTATCAGACATTTTGCAATATCAGTTAAAGATTTCCTGCGTTAAAGTCCAATGTTTTCTGACCCACCCATCCACCCCGACCTCCTCCCTACGCAGCATTCACCCCGACCTCCTCCCTACGCAGCATTCACCCCGACCTCCTCCCTACGCAGCATCCACCCCGACCTCCTCCCTACGCAGCATTCACCGCTCTTCATACTATTGAGCCCGGCCTGCACTGACTGACATATCATCGACACAATCCGTCGTTTGCTGGGTAGTAAAAAGCATGTTTGAAAAAAGTGACTGCAAAGTCAGGAACTGTCTTATCAAAGAATATGTAAACAAGACCTGACAAATCATTTCTAACTTCAACAGTTTTCAATACTAAATATGAAACATTTGGACATGTTTCGGGTCAGTATTCAAGAAGTATTGAGGTTCCCAGCCCTCAGTAGGAATGCAGGGTGGTCAAATCAAGTGTTTGAACTCTATGTGTGATACAGATGCTGGTAAAACTTATTTTTTAGCAGAGGAGCAGGTTTTGTGATTCACTGTGAGATATATTGCTGTACGTCATTGATTTCACTCTCGGAGGCCGTGTACTTCACACCGCAGTCGATATCAGAGCTTGGAGTTTTCCACGTTAACTCTCATTTGCTGGTTTGAGCCGATGCTTCAAATGTTTTGAACATTCACTTGAAGTGAGAAGAGCTTTTTTTTTAATTTAGTAAGGTTGTTCTCGTTCTCTGCAGTGCACCTCCTAAACTCCTACATTAGCCTACATGTGAAGTCTCATGTTTTAAGACTCCATGTTTAGTGCCTTTACTGTCATGCAACATGATCATCTTTGATGTGAAAGCCTCTCGTAGTGTGTCTCGTGCGTGGCTGCTGACGGCGCTGTCAGCTCAAGTGTTGATCACAGCGGTCGGTCGGCAGTAGAGGAAGAGGTGCAGGCTCACGATCTGGTTCAGAAGTGGTCTAGCATCCATCACCAGAGCTGAGAGTGTCGGAGGGAGTGGCGAGCGGAAACAAGGATGGAGAGACAGGGCGGCTGTCCGTCCTCCGTTTTCCATCACACTTCTCCTTATTTCCATCACAGTTAAGTTTGCAGTTCTGTAAGTTTGAGACTCGGTTAGTAAAGCTTTGTAGTCTGACATGTTATCTCATGTTGCTCTGTGTACAATGACGCAGCAGCAAAGAGAAAGTCCGATGCCTTCTACTTGTCTGTTTTATTGTGCAGTGCTTATTAAGCTGCAAAATGCTTGCATTTAAAAAACGGTACAAGAAAATCAGGCTCATTTATTTCTGTGTACTCGGCAGGAAATGAAACATCTGTCTGTGAGATGGACAAATATCACCTGGACCATGAATCTCTTGGTTTGTATTGGCGCGTGCTGATGGCAGGGTCAGACTGTGGTATAAACAGCATGAATCACTGCTTCCATCCTGCCTCGTTGCAAAGGTACAGACTGATGATGTCTAATGATGTGTGTTTATACACATTAATACCAGTCTAGTCTCATTTGAAGGCCACAGCTAGACCTGTCACCATAATGTTGGATGATAAATTGTCCCAGAAATAATTAAATAAACAATATTATTGTCATTTTAAGATCATTTTATGCCACTGATATAATGATGAATAATAACTAGGACTGTCATTTGATTCAAATATTTAATCGTGATTAATCACGCATTTTTTATCTGTTCAAAATGTTCCTTAAAGGGAGATTTGTCAAGTATTTAATACTCTTATTAACATGGGAGTGGGCAAATATGCTGCTTTATGCAAATTCTATTTTTATATTTATTATTGTGAATCAATTAACAACAGAAAACACAAGTCAGTGTGTCAGTGTTCTGACTTGACTATGACTTGCCCCCAAACTGCATGTGATTATCATAAAGTGGGCATGTCTGTAAAGGGGAGACTCGTGGGTACCCATAGAACACATTTACATTCACTGATCTGGAGGTCAGAGGTCAAGGGACCCCTTTGAAAATGGTCATGCCAGTTTTTCAAAATTAGCATCCCTAAAACGTTTGATTCTACCCGACCTGAAAAGCCTCGGCACGTCTCTCTTGAATTTGGTTATCCGTTTCAAACGCTCGCTGTCAGTCCTATATATTGTTTGTTTCTTTAGGTAATTCTATATATGTACAGTATATGTATATATGTTTATGTACAGTAGGAGTCTCTGCATCGGATTGTAGGATGGCTTATAGTTTTAAAGTGAAGTGAGGTCTCATGAATCCTTGGATGGCCTGATCTGCCTCCCCCCCCCCCCATATCATTTCATCCCCAATCTCTTAATTGAGCAGAGAGTAGCAGGGCAGACATAATGGATTTATATTCATAGGCTGGAAGGGCCTGAATAATTAATGCAGAAAATTACAGAGATGAGAGTATGAAAGGCTTCGACCAGGGAGGAAGTCAAGTATGGAGACAAAGCATGTTCACCGCTGTTTGGCCTCTGGGCTGAAGGCTAAAGATCCGCAGTATCTGAGATTGGATGGATTGTGGATGAAGGGATGAGAGGAGGTGGAGGAAGCCCTGCAGGCAGGGGTTCTCTCACAGAGCATGGAAACCTACAGTAGCAGCAGGAGGAGAGGCAGGTGAAGAAAAATGCTTCTTATTGATTCGTTTCTTTTATCGCCGGAAGGGAAAAGTGGGGCTTCCTGCACACATCCAGCCCCTCTCAGACACAAAGACGAGGGAGGAGAGAGGCCTGACGGTGGGATGGCCGCTGGCCAGACTGACGATGAGCCTCAGCTGCACACTGCTGCCCTACAGAGGCTGCTCAGAAATCTTTTTTTTACTTTCTGGCACCATCATGGAGGTCCACTGAAGACTTGAATGTATTCAAATAATGTCTACAAATATGACAGTCTGGCTAAACAAAGAGCATCAAAGAGGATCCCTGATGATTTGGTTTAGCTGTAGATCCATTCAGACACACATGGACTGCACCGATGTTCACTGAAAACATTCTAAACATTTAATTGAATTCATTCTACACATAGAGAGAAAGGTTAGAGAGACACAGGAGCTTGTGTTCTTACCTTCCATCTCTTTTCCAAAACACTATTGTGCAACATTCAGGCACACATTTTAAAGGCGCAAGAAGTGCTGCATGAAATGCTACTTTTGGCAAAAATGCTATAGATTCTATAAGAATCCCCCGCATTCATTTTTAGATCAATGCAGGTGGCTTTACCACATTTCACACTACTGTGTAAGATTCGGCAGCATCTAGCGGTGTGGTTGCAGATTGAGACCAACTGAGTACCCCTCCGCTCCCTCGTTATTCCATTTCTGCTAATAGATCCCCCGAAATGCTACACACTGTTCCTGCTGATGTAAAGGTAGGGTTGGTCTTTTTGACCAAGACACGGACGACATGAGGCAACACAACAGTTGGTCTTCATCGCTGCTAGCTCTCTGATGCCGGTTCGGTGTGTCTGGGCCTCTACTTAAACTTACCTTCCACAAACATAACACCAGATGGCCGACCAAACCCAGAGCCCGGTTCTGCCTGAGGTTAAGGGGATTAAAGGGGAGTTTTTCCTCGCCACAGCGCATAACCATAACTATGCAACGCTCATGGGGGGGATTACAGATGGTCTAGAGCCATTGCTATTTCTCATCCAAGTCACATTCAGCATTTTAGTTAGTGTGTATTCCGCTGTCAGCTAGAAGTAGAAGAGACGGATGAATATGGAAATGCGAAGGAGGTGTGCGTCTTGGCGAGGCAACGTGTGATCACAGAACGAGCCTACCTGTCAGAGTGAGCCTGATGTTGACATTTCCATCCATCCTGCCGGCTCCGCGGCCCCGTGTGTCTGCCGCCGGGCTGTCAGATGGGGTCAGAGTTTGGATGCGCAGCCTCACAGATTCATGTGAAGGGCACCATCAATGAATTATGCGGAGTCAGAAGCATCTTAAAGGCCATGTTGTTTGAAGAGAGGAAGAGAAAGGTCAGCCTCCATCACTGTTTGAGAGGAACCCTGCCAGGAGTTGAGTCGGCACATCAACGTCCGCAGAGCGGGAATGTCACTTGGTTGCCTGGAGTTTTTCTCATGTCAGCCAAACCTTCAGCAGAATGGGCTCTTTGCATGTGTGTAGGAAAACAAGGGCTCTTGCATGTGCTGTTGCTCAGTGCCGGATTCTCTGGGGGAGTGTGAGAGTACGTGGGAGCGAAGTTAGTGGCAAATGGTAACTAGCTTTGCAGGATTAGTAACCTGTCATCATCAGAACAGAGGACACAGACCCGCAGGCCATGATGTGAACATTGTTAGCAGTAGTCAGATTACCACCCGTTGGTTTGTGGACTACCATTTTGAAGCCTTGAGTTTGGCATTTTGGCCGTTTGCCATTTAGTTTTTTTGTGTTGTTAATTGATTTACAACTAGAATGGCACTCGGAGCGCAGACCAAAAGATAAAAGGTTTAGTTTATTGTTTTTTAAAGTGACATTTTGTGGTACCTCCCCAAACAAAGCCAGACAGGCTGATGGTTCTAAGGATTTATCAGTAGTTTTGGAAAAGCATATTGAATATTAATTGCCAAAAATTAAATCATTTAGGATAATCCAAAACATGTGAATTAGAGTGGCCTGGTTCTGCTTGCCACGGTCACACACGGGGTCTATATCGGATTTGAATTGGGATAGTTTAACTTTGGTCCAGTGCAGTCGGTGGAACATTTTAAACTGCATGACAGTATGTTTCATACATATGGAAGATGAATATATTCCCCTCATCATCTTTGACCAGATAGTGTCTGAAATCTCAATACTTCTTTTTTTCAACGGCCTATTTCCCTCTGATATCACACATCTGCGTGTGCACGTGTGCACGTGTGCACGTGTGCACGTGTGGGTGAGCGAGGCGTAAATACATGCTCTTATTTATTCAAAGTGTCTCAGATGCATGCTGGTGTCTTTAGTAATGAAATAGCCGTGGTTATCCACAGGCCTGTGTGTTTTCCTTTAGGTAGGTGTTATAACATGGCTCTCTCTCTCTCTCTCTCTCTCTCTCTCTCTCTCTCTCTCTCTCTCTCTCTCTCTCTCTCTCTCTCTCTCTCTCTCTCTCTCTCTCTCTCTCTCTCTCTCTCACACTCTCTGAGCATGTCTGGGCAAATTAAAGTGTGTGGTGGATGAGGCCGGGCTCAGGCGAGCTGGTTAACTAGCTGTCACCACACTAAAGATTACGTCCACTGGAAGGACTGTATGAATATGGACAGGTCTATCTGCAGGAAATAGCCTGTCAGGCAGAGGACAGTGTGTGTGTGTGTGTGTGTGTGTGTGTGTGTGTGTGTGTGTGTGTGTGTGTGTGTGTGCGTGTGCGCGTGTGTGTGCGTGTACTTAAAAGACAACGAGCTGCCTCCTTATATTAGTGTGACTGAAATAGCTGTTTGTGGTGAAATATGAGCACTGACACTCTAGACAGCCGTGGATGATATGATAGTTTGTGTTTCTGTACATGAGACTTGTTATTATGACCCATAATAATGTGATTATTGTCATTATTAGTCAGAGTAGGGCATTACCATAATTAAGATGTATATACGTGTTGCTCATAGGACTGTTTCATTAATATTCCTGTCGCCTCGCTGCCCAGCACCGTCTGCTTATTAATGACTGTAGATGCTGCCTCCACATCACAACGTCACAGCTGTTCTCGTACACTGTCAGTAGCTATACCTACAAAGAGTAACGCACTGTTATTCCCACATAATCCACAAAATCGATTTGTATGTATTCCACGTAATATTGAGCCACGAAATATAAAGAGCCACAAAAGTCCACGTATAGGGAGGAGGTCGGGGTGGATGGGCGAGTCCAAAAACACCAGACGTTCTCCCAGGAGGCCGCTGAGTCCCGTGTGAAACCAGAAGTCAACATTGATTTATTTGTCACGTAACTTCCGTATTTGACTAGCGTCCACTTTCATAGTTATTTTAACCCAAACGTTGACTTATTTGTCACGTAACGTCTGTACTTAAAGGTAAAAAATGGAGCAAATATGATTAAAAAAAGTTATTTTTATTAAACGGTAACTATATCCTGACAGTAGTGCATGAGACAGGTAATCTGAAAAAAATCACGTTCCCTCCGGTGTCCTCCGGTGTCCTCCGGTGTCCTCCGGTGTCCTCCGGTGTCCTCCGGTGCTCCTAACGGCATCTGCAACATTTCACAGACCGGAGGAAAACAACCAATCAGAGCCGAGCTGGAGCCTTGCCGTCTCTGAGCAGCTGTCAATCACTTACAAACTCAGATCAAACGGTCAAACTAGGAATCAACTGATCAAATATGAATCAATATTATTACTGTTACTGTAATGCCTATTTCTGGACTCAGATGTTTTCAGAAACATCTGGAGAAAGTTCGCTCCGGCAGGTCACAGACTTTCTCATTTTACAGCTAAACAGTACACTACAAGAGTTGGCGAGTGATTGACAGCTGCCTGCGTTGAATGAACAGCCAATAGGAACGCTCTCTATCTCTCTCTGAAATGAACTGTGATGGTCTGTAAATATTTTATAATATCCCTCATTTAAATCATTATGTCCTAAAAATAGTAAAATGAACTAACAGCTGAATCTTCTACATCCATGCTCTGTGGTCTACTGGACTCAAAATCTGTGTGCTGGATCTTTCTAACAAAAAACTGTAATAAATTAATAAATAAGTAAGTAAGTAAATAGTTATAATATACACATTTATAATATTTTTTATTTTATTCAACACAGGACATTTAGGTAGAGACATTAAATATGTGACAGTAGAATAGAAATAATATTGTTTTACTTTTTGTAGGCGGACATTTTACTGGTGTCCGGTATATCGCTTTCAGTAGCTCTGATGTTGCTATGCAACGAACTATTGGCTTTATGAATATACGTTCTTTGACGTTACTCAATCGGGGGGGAAACAATGCATTTGTTGGGGACTATTTTCAGGGTATGATACACACACACGATACATGTTAGTAGATTTATTCACTGTTGGGTTGAGTCTGAACGTGGAGGAAAATATCGACTTTCACCACAGTCTCCCTTTAAATGGTTCTTAAGAAACAATACAGCTCTGCGTAGAGTATTTATGCTCATGCTGCTAAAGACAATATGATGCTCTACGGAGCCCTTCTTACAGTAGAACCATTTGGTGCCATACAGAAGAACTCTGAAAGGGTTGGTTAAGCAGCAGAAGGGTCCTGCATGGTGCCGGCACGCATGCTGCAAATACCCATTTTCTCTCTATAGGGACCCTGTTTATTTAGAGTGTATTCCTGCTATGAAGAGTAAGCCGGTGCACATGCGGGCTGATCTTCCCTCAGGAGAGAGCGAGAGGCTGCCGGGGAGATAAATAATACCATTTCACCGACAGCCGCTGTGTCAG
Organism: Sebastes fasciatus; assembly: GCF_043250625.1. Lineage (NCBI taxonomy): Eukaryota > Metazoa > Chordata > Actinopteri > Perciformes > Sebastidae > Sebastes > Sebastes fasciatus. Next base: position 2,321,714 of record NC_133806.1, read on the forward strand.
TGACATGAGCATCCATCTGCTGAAACCCAGACAGGATAGTCGGGGCTTACTGAACGCATTCCAGCCGTCGCAGTGGGAGACAGCTGATCCACTCGGGGCTCTGGTTCTGATCCATTTGACCCCTGCCTGGAGGTGACCCCAATCTGTTTGGCTGTGACCGAGGTTGGAGAGCAGCTCGGGGGGGTTGCACTGGGATTTTCAGAGCAGAGATGGAGATGAAGGCCGGGGGTCAGCGTTGGGACAACGACAGACGGAGAGTGGAGGTATCGCTGGATGAGGCAGCGGTGGGATACAGCTGTGACTGGGTGTCAGTATACAGCTGTGACTGGGGGTCAGAACTGGTGCTTCTGTTTGGATTAAGAGATTGATCTCTGAGGTAACAAATGCAAAACCTGCACTTCCCCATAGATGCTTCAAATCCTTAGAAATAAGGAGAGACACTGGATAGGGTAAACACGTTTAACTAATAGATATCACCATGAAACTTCCCCAGTGGATTGTTAACATTAAAGGGACTGTTTGTAAGAATCAGAAATGTCTTGTTAACAGCAACACCTGTGGCCGTTAAGTCAACGAAAGTCAGCGTCCTGTTGCTGGCGCTTGTGCTCGCTCTACATAGACATGAATCAATGCTGATCCTAGTGTTGGCTTTTCCCGCCTCAGCCTCCCGACCGCGGCCGGAGGGAACAGGGGAGACACCGGAGTTTTGGTCGGAGACGATAACGTTTCTCTCTGCGGAGCCCCGTCACTTCACAAGACACGGGAAACCTCTGTTGGTCTGGAGGAGCTGCAGCAGTTATTTCTGCACAAACGTCCACTGTACATTCACTAGATATTCTCAGAGCTAAACTAACTCTTCTGCAGTGTGGAGTGTGCAGCATGCACGTGAGAGTGGAACGAAAGAGCGAGAACGAGCGCGGTGTGTGAGTGACAGCAAGCAGAGGAGCAGAGTACAGCAGAGACTCCGGTCCTGGAGACCAAAGCTACGGTCTCCCCCGCGTCCTCCAACCGCGGCCAACACTGTTTAACAGCTTCACTAGATACAACCAAGAGGTTTTTATGCTTCCGTGTAGTTTGTGTTGAAGTCTGAGTCTGAACAGCGTAGCCACACGGGAGCGTGCATGAGACACCGACCAGCAATGATTTATACGTGTAAGAAGTTACAAACAGTCCCTTTAACGTTCTCAGTTACACCTACAGTATGCTTGATGTGAATAAAGTCTACCAACCTTTTATACTTCAGATGTTTCAACTCCAGATCAAATGTAAATTAAAAAAAAACTAATAATGGCTGAATTCCATTTAGGTTTACCAGTTTCAGGTCCTGGTGTTGTGCATGCTGGCTGTCCCAACATACCAGGACAGTCTGACTGTCTATAGTTAATCGCAATTAAACACAAATTAATAACACATTTTTGTATCTGTTCAAAATGTACCTTAAAGGATCTTGAAGTTCTTCCTGTCAGCTGCACAGATCTAATCTCTTCATTCTCTCTCTGGCAACATCAATATAATTGGGGGCTCCTGTGTGAAGGTCAGACATACTGTTTGTTTGTGTCTGGCTGGCTGGGTGGTCTGTAACTTTGTTCTGTCCAGCAGAATGTGCATGCAGATCTCAGGGTCATGACCTGTGACCTCACAGGAATTCCTCTGTGGCAGAACTTTCTCTCTCCTATCCGTCGTCCTCTCCGCACACTCTCCATACACGTCGTCAGATAACTACAGACACAGCCGTGTCCTCCCTGATGGACTGCCGTGTCCTCCCTCCCTGTCAACATGCTGTTTCATATGTCCATTACCCAGTCTGTGCTGGGTCAGGAATTCCCTGTCCCATGCAGCAAAGGGATTATTCCATGTAGGATATGGAGAGAGGAGAAACTGAAACATCAGCATCATTTTGTTCAGAAGTCAAACATCTTAACATTGAACTGAGACACACTTCTAGCTCTGCAGTATGAATCATGACTAAAGCAAAGGCAAAGTAGCATGACATTGCTATACAGCCACAAGTCAGATCGTGTGCAGAAGGTAACCCGCAAATTGTGAAATCTGATCTGCAAAAATCCCTGTAAAAACTCTCACGAGACTCACTGCCCGACGATCTATCCTAACCTGAACCATCTAGACACTACCCACAAGTCATTGTAAGGAGGAAGTAGACAAAACATGTAACTTTAAAGGATAGGTTCACAACCGCCTACTACATACTACTAACAAATGCAGTATGCATTATTCAGTACATACTGCATACTGTGTTCCTCAGTAGTATGCCGTATTAAAGTGATGTATTTAGCAGTATGCTAGGCCAGGCTTTAGCTTTTAAACCAGTTCTTAAAGCACTGGACAAAGAAAACTAACTCGTACCACTATTACAATATCTTTGAAAAATAAACTTTAATCTGTAAGGTTTATTTATATATACAGTACATACACTGATCAGCCATAACATTAAGACCACTGACAGGTGAAGTGAATAACATTGATTATCTCGTTACAATGGCACCTGGCAGTGGGGGGGAGATATTAGGCAGCAAGTGAACATTTTCAACTTTGTGTTGGAAGCAGAAAAAATGGACCAGCATAAGGATGTGAGCGCTGGCTAGACGATCATGTCAGAGCATCTCCAGAACTGCAGCTCTTGTGGGATGTTCCCGGTCTGCAGCGGTCAGGACCTACCAAAAGTGGTCCAAGGAAGGAAAACCGGTGAACCGGCGACAGGGTCAGACCCGAGGCTCATTGATGCACGTGGGGAGTGAAGGCTGGCCCGTGTTGTCTGATCCAATAGAAGAGCTACTGGAGCTCAAACTGCTGGAAATGTTAATGCTGGTTCTGATAGAAAGGAGTCAGAACACACAGTGAGGAGCAGTTTGTGGCGTATGGGGCTGCGTAGCCGCAGACCGGTCAGGGTGCCCATGTTGTTCTGATGTTATGGCTGATCGGTGTATATCCACATGTATGTGTGTGTATATACTGTATCCTGTATATGGGTGTTTCTGCAACTGCGGTCACTTTTGAATCTCCCAAATTAGAAAAAAATCTATGAATTTGAATTTAATGATACATACAAACAGGTACATAAAATTACATACAGTGTATAATGTTTGTTTTTTCGCATAATGATGTATATGAAAAGGACTCCATCTACATAAGCATTTCATTTAAAGTTAGAGAGTTAGAGTTAAATCCTTATACGGCTTCCCTGCTACAAATGGAGAGCATGATGTGTCAAAGCTACATGCTAGTTTTTTAATTTATTGATTTGAATTTCAAGCTAATGAAAACCGCACACAAAAAAGCATGCTGTATTTGGATTGACTCTTCAGAACCTCCAGTTTTTTTTTTTAAATCAAAGGAAAACACTGTTAAAGAAAGCATTGTGTTACCTCCCATACAATCTCAATCCTATCTGGACCCATCACTGAGCACTATTAGATGAAATGATACCAGTGGTAATATCTGACTGAAGAACGACTGAATCAGTCACATATGTTGTCATATGCTCAAACAATTCATGTTGTTCTCCCAGAACTGGTATTATTCCTCTAAAAACACATGAGATCTCTAAGAATGGGACTTTTTAAATGAAGTTCAGTAGCTTCTCTTTGTCCTGTCTGCTCTTATTGAAGTCTCACTGAGGGTCGGCCTGGTGGTGCTTTACTGCTCTCTAGTGCCGTGTTCAGATATTACACCGACTAGGACTGAACCACATGTGTCAGTAACAGTCCAACATACGGGAAACAAGCCTCTGACCTTTTTTTGTAAATTCCTCTGGCTTTCATTCACTTTCACTTTGGTCCCTTTAAACACATCACGTTGTGTTTTCTAACTTGAGATTTATTTGTGGCCTAGATACTCATGCCTTGTGATTCCCCTCGCTTTCATTTTTCTTTTCTCTCAGCCATGTTATATCCCAATGATCCCACAACACACCTCCACCCAGTGTTTGTATGCAGCAGATCCCTGAGCAGCTACTCTGCTGCAGATCAGAGACAACCGGGCAATCTGGAAACTATTATGCTGCTTAGAGCTGTGATGGATCATGTGGAAGGCATGTCCGCTGCTCTGGGTTTCGTCATCATAAACCCCAGGCTGTGTGCGTGAGAACTCCAGCCAGCCTTTCCATAAAAGTTGCACTCATCATGACTATTGCACAAGCAATGGGAAGCCTTTGTGCTGGAATTGATCAAACAGCCAGTCATGTTGCAGAGCCACTCTTTCTTTCTCATCCATAGAACTACTAAACAATAGCTATAATAATCCATAACACATCATAGTTTGCAACCTCTGATAGACATTAATGACTCATCATTTATTAAATATGAAATAATAGATACTTGCAGTGTTTTGTGTAGTATATTCTGTATATTATATATTTTCTAATCTTTAATGTTTTAATGTTTTGTTGAAAACTAGAAAGGAGGAAAGCTGCCTTTTTGGTAAAAGGTAAAAAGAGGAAAGCTGCCCTTTTAGTCTTCTATCCTAGCTTTTATTTTTACCTTGTTTTTATTTTCTAATCCTTAATGTTTTAATGTTTTTAATTATTTCTTAATGTTCTTTTGCATTTTGTCGCAATGTTCTTGAATGTTTCTGTAAAGCACTTTGAATTGCCCTGTTGTTGAAATGTGCTATACAAATAAAGCTGCCTTGCCTATATACTGTAGTCATTTGTATTTAAAAGTTACTGGGAGGAACTTTTAACTGGCTATGAAACAGTCTCAATGCCACGCTACCAGAAAGCATTGCACGGCTGCTTACATAGACAATGAATGGGAAGCGTGGAAAGGACGGCTGTGTTCCATCACCGCTCCGCCGGTCCCCGCTGGGAGACGACACCAGTACCACGCTGCGGGAGGCAAATGGTCATCACTATCCTTTGTTCATGATCCCTCTATTGTGTTAGCTTCACATGCTAACCGCCCTAATAAATGTTAACCATAAAGGCTCCTAGAAGATGGTAGGGTGGGTTTTATTGAACTGCTGGAGTTGATCTGAAAGAGTGTTTATTTGTTGCTTCACTCGTTCTCATCTCCATCCTTGGTGTGTTTTTCAGGTCCTCGGCACCCCGTCTGAGGATACCTGGCCTGGCGTTAACTCTCTGCCTCACTTCAAACCAGGTGAGACCCTTCATGTCATAAAGTAACACGAGCACTGTAAACTCCTTTTACCCTCAGTAAACTGAATCATCTACACCAGCTGTGTATATTAGTTTGCATGTGCGGCAAATTCCTGTATGATAAAGTGTTGAGTACTGGATATCACGTGACGGGCACGGAAGTTGCAGTACCGCCGTTTGGCGACTACGAAAATTGGGATCAACGACCGGCGCTCTTCCTGGGGGGCTTGACAGTTTTCACTGTGAAGCATTTTACCTTCCTGTTCAAAGGTTACGTTTTCATTCGACTGGGTGCAGCCATCTTGGATTTCTCGGTGAAAATGATGTCATAATGTGGTCGACTAATGCCGACCTTACACCAAACGACTTTTCAAGCGATTTCACCGTCGCAGGCATATTTCCAATGTCGTAATAAAATCACTAGAGTTTTGCTGGAGTTGCGGCGCGCTCCCGTGATCTCGATGGTTTAGTGTAAGGTGGTCGTAAAACTCAGTGCGAGCTGTCTAGAGTCGGTCTCTTTCTCGTCTTGACGTTCCGATAAAATCAAACAGGTTTAATATTATCGTAAGTTCAGTGAGGTGAACATTGTCAACAACCAATAGGTGTGCTCTCTCCAGCACCAAACAGGAAGTAGCAAACGGTAGAAGGTAAACATGGAGGAACTGGTGGAGTTGTGGAGTGAAGGAGAGCGTCTTTTTGACGTGTCCCCCCATTTGTACCGCGATAGAGTGGACCGTATGTTTCAGCTTGAAGATACGAGTGAAGCTAGCAAGACAGCAATTTCTGTCCACTTCTCTCCCAGGAGTTTTTCTTCTTGTAAATGTCCACCAGGAGCAGGATGTGACATCATCAAATCAACTAATAATTTGGTCCTCTCGGAAAAAAATCCTTAAAAAAAATCCATTTCTTTTCTTACAAAAGGCCCATAGAAGTCAAATCAATCATCAAAACCTCTTAGTCAGGGAAAGGTCACAGAATTGAGGTTCTGAACCTGACTGGTATGAATTTTGAATATGGGCGTATAGTTCCCCTTTAAGTATTAACATCTGGGCTCTGGGCTCCATGCTAGCACTTCAGTCTACACAATGCTGAGTGATTCCAGGCTTCGTACTAACATTGTAGACTACACAGTGTTGAATGACAGAAGGTTCCATACATGCCATGAGATCTACTGTCACTCACAACATGTTCATATGGCCCAGCAGAGCCAGTGATCTACCCGGGACACATTTGTTTATATACTCAGTAGGCCTACTCAAAACCTGACCATCAAAATGAACCAATGGGATAGTCGACCAAAAGCTCACCGTACTCCATTAAAGCAGCAGCAGCAGCAGCAGCAGGAGGAGGAAGAGGAGGAAGAGGAGGAGGAGGAGGAGGGGTAGCAGCTCTGCCAGGGCAGCCATGCCCTCTGGGAGCTCATTAGGGCTTTTTAGAGGGAACATGAATAGAGGGACTGCAGATTAGTGTTAGCTGATGGAGGGGGAGAGAGAGCTGGAGTGGAGGAGAGGAGAGGGGACAGGCGAAGATGGACATAAAGAGGGTTAGAGTGATGGCGCGGGGCAGCGAGGCATCACAAAGCGATGTGATGCAGCCTCCTATCTCCAGTGGCCAATTAGGGACCAACTGGGGTGACTCTCATGGTCACACGCACGCACAACACAAACAAATGTAATCTCTCATCCTGTGGCCATGGCGACGGTTGGCTCTTGTTTGCCTCTCACACACTGTGTCGAACAGCTGTGCAGCTGTCGAGCCACAACCACACACACACACACACACACACACACACACACACACACACACACACACACACACACACACACACACACACACAGAGCTTTGCCTGGTTCTAGCCTCCAAGCATCGCATCTGTTCACATGACGTATTGCACATCTGACGCTAGCACGGCTGCACTTGGAACAAACACAGGAAGAGTGAGACGTTACCAGAGATGATGTGGTAAAGCTTGGTGGTCATGATGAAGCCTCGGAATTACAGTAGAAGCCTAATCAGAGGGAGCGTGACGTAATCAACACAAGCACACTGTGAATGATCAGAATCAGAGCTGGTTTAGAGGTCGTGATGTGACCGGACCTTTTTTTGCGATGATCGTATCGGATGAAAAGATGATCACCACATGTAATGGGATAAAGATGATCTTTAACTGAATGACCAACTTTAACCTAGATTAAAAGCTCCTCGTGGTAATACATTTCATTCAGCTATTGAGGGTTTGTTTTATTTTTTTGCATTTTTTTATGGTGCAAAAGCAAATTATAGAGAAGAGAAAAAAAGTAAGTAGCTGATTACATCAATGTTTATTTTTTTATTTAACCTCTTACCATTCCGCCCTCTTTTTTTAGCGGGGTAGGGGTGGTGGGGATGCTCAGGGTTATAAAGGAGGATAGAAAGTTAACTGGACACATAGAAGTGGTGTACATCATCAGAAAGCTGGAACCTGAGGATTAATTTGAGATGCAGCTCCGCACTGTGGGTCAAGTTGTTCTGGTCATACATCAGAAATAAACATGAATTATTTTATTAAATAAATTGTGAAAGTGAATTAAGGGTTTAGAGCATTATGATAGAAGTATATGATGATCATCCCCATGCTCTATTATGTCTCATAAGTTTCTTGCAGCAATTTTTGGGTTGACCATTTGTTACACAGATTTGGTGCTAAATTTAACCATTTTTTTACCACTGGAGAATTGATATAAATCGATCAATAACCCCTCCAAAATACAACATTAAGACACCAAGACCTCGAGGAACACCATAGAAAAAGCCATGCTGTGATTTGGTTTCAAAAACATTTTTCCATCCATCCTCTGAATGCTCTAGGTCTCTAGTCTGATCCATCCATCCTCTGAATGCTCTAGGTCTCTAGTCTGATCCATCCATCCTCTGAATGCTCTAGGTCTCTAGTCTGATCCATCCATCCTCTGAATGCTCTAGGTCTCTAGTTTGTGGCTGTAAAGTTTCACGAGGCTGTGATTATCCTAGAGGTCTGGCGGGCCGTCGTTAAGGGGTTAATATAATCTGTTATGTAATCAAGAGTTCATTTTAGATGCGTCTCTGATGGATGATTATTATTCAAAGACAGGCTTCTTTTTTTTATTAAAAACCAAAGCCATATATCATTTCCTTCCAGTTCTTTACATGTGTGTGAAACAGGCTTTAGATCAAAGTATTTTTTTAAGCCTTAAAGTTTTTATTTAAAGTCTGCAGCATATATTCCTTTTGGCACCGGTGTCAGTGCATCTAATTCATTAAAATAAAGGTTTTGAGAGGGTCATCTGTGTGTGGAGTGCATTGTATTTACCGATTACGTTTCCTGTTTTCGCCACATCATACATCACAGGTGTACATGTGACTAAAATGCAAAGGTATATTTTTATTAGGGCTGTCAAAGTTAACATGATAATAATGCAAATTCATTTTAACGACACTAATATCTTTAACGCATTAAGGCAACTTTTAATGTTTAGGTTGTAGCGGGCTCAGGTTTAATGCCAGAGTTCAGATACCGTATATAAGATAATAATAATAATGATGATGATGATGATAGGATGGTCTCATATGTAACTAAAAAGCCTAAATAATCCATCGGTACCAACCATGTCATATAGCTTGTCAGGAAGGAGGTTAAATAATGCTCTAAACTGGCATGTCCATGTTCAAAGGGGTCCCTTGACCTCTGACCTCCAGATATGTGAATGTAAATGGGTTCTATGGGTACCCACGAGTCTCCCCTTTACAGACATGCCCACTTTATGATAATCGCATGCAGTTTGGGAGCAAGTCATAGTCAAGTCAGCACACTGACACACTGACAGCTGTTGAGATTGCCATGATATGATTTGATGTTTTATGCTAAATGCAGTACCTGTGAGGGTTTCTGGTTAATATCTGTCATTGTTTTGTGTTGTTAATTTATTTCTAATAATAAATATATACGTACATTTGCATAAAGCAGCATATTTGTCCACTCCTGTGTTGATAAGGTACATCTTAAAACATATAAAAAATATGAGATTCATTTGCGGTTAACTATGGATTGATCGTAATTGTGTATTTTAATCGATAGACATCCCTAATTTTTTAATCGTTTAACCTTCATTTTCATTGACTTCTAATGGAGCTACTGAGCACAGGGAAAGACAGGATGTTCAGTTGTTCCAATGTCGGTGTTACAAAATAGATATTACTGTCAAAACTGAATATGAATCTAATGAAACGTATTCTCTATACTGCTTATCTACATGATGTTTGGCCTGGAGTTATGGGCTAATATGAAAGAATATCACTAATCTGGTAACCTGTTGAATGCAGGTCCTTGACCAGTTCTTTGCAATATTGCGATATCCTAATATTTATTGTCTCCCTTTACCTTAACCCAGTGAAGTCCAGTCCATCCCAGTGGCTGCAGTCAGTGAGCAGCAGATGGCAGTATTGTGTCAGTGTGGAAAACCTCTCCAGTCTCCTCAGCTCTGATCTCCTCACAGCTCACTGTTTCTTATCTGCACACTTTTTTTTCCAAAGCACTCTGACTGGATCTCTCCTCTGGTTATGATTCATCACATTCTCTCTCTCTTATTCTTCATCCCAAACTTTGCTCTTAAGTTCTGGCTCTCAGACACGACAGCGTGGTTTGACCTCAGAGTGGAGGCGCCACTTATTTTTCACATTTTTGCGGTTATTGAATAGGTTCCACAGATACTTCCTCATTTCCAGTCATATGTTGTAGCTCTCCACCTCTGTACCCTGCTGTTTCATTGATATATACTATATATCAGGTCGGGCTGTCACGCTGCATGCTCAGCTAGAGGGCCACCAAGCCATTCAAATACTTAATCGTGATTAATCGTTTTTTTATCTGTTCAAAATGAACCTTAAAGGGAGATATGACAAGTATTTAATACTCTTGTCAACATGGGAGTGGGAAAATATGCTGCTTTATGCAAATGTATGTATATATTTATTATTGGAAATCAATTAACAACACTAAACAATGACTGTTTTTTTTTACTATGATTTCCAATAATAAACATACATTTGCATAAAGCAGCATATTTATCCACTCCCACATTGATAAGAGTATTAAATACTTGACAAATCTCCCTTTAAGGTTCATTTTGAACAGATGAAATCGATTGACAGCCCTATCTAAAATATATTCCTTTAATGCTACATTTCTTTTTATTTTATGATAAACCACATCCTGTTAAATCCTTCTACTAGTTCACAGTAATTCAATAGTCCCATCATTTACCATCGCTATTACAAAAAGAAGAGATTAACTAACATATCTACACACATCCACACCTATCATCTTCCTCTCACCTCCTCTCCTTCCCTCTGTTTATTTCCGGCCACTCTGGCTGGCAGCCTTCACCTCTGGCTCTCCCAGGAAGCCGTGGCCAGTTGAGGCCGGCCCCTGGCACTGAACCGGGAGACTGGACCCAGTGTTGGCTAGCTGGCAGACTGAAGCCTGGAACTGAAAGACAGTTGGGTGGTTGGCTAGTATAGGATTAGGCTGGCAGTGTGGGTGGTGGACTACCTCGCTGGGTGGCTGGCTAGCTTGTGTGGTAGCCGGTCGGCTGGCAGCTCAGCCCGACTGTGTGTCCACATGGCGGTTTTGGCTGCGATTAAGAGAGCAGTGCAGAGCCTCGCACACTGCCTGCATAATAAACATAGTATAGTGGAAAGAATATAGAGACACTGTCTCACCCAACTCATCTCAACATTATGACAATCTATTGTGGTCTGGCTTTGGAGCAGGAGTACATAGTTCATATAGTATTACTCAATGAGAGGAGCCACTCCTTCACTTGGCAAACTAATAATACAAAGCAACACTCACTGCAATAACATTTCAACTATTTGAACTGGTTTGCCTTGTCGTCCCATCGTCATATTCAAAAATAAGTGTGATTGACACGGAGCTTTACCACGGCAGACATTTTGATATGGCAAAGCAGGAGAAGGTACAAGTAATGAATTACTTTTAATGATGAATACATTCCTTTAAGGTGATCCGACACACTGGCATAGCTTTCTCAGACACTTCCATTGTTTGTGTTATCAGTTCCACCTGTGCTTTTCCTGCTATGACGAGTTCAAATGTCTGCTCTAAAAAGGCTCGTGCATATCTTGTAGAACCAACACCTTTTTTTATTTTACTCAGAAGTGGCCGTTCTGGTTTGCATAACAACATATCTTTTATTCTTTTATGAAAAAACAACAAACTTGTCACCGTATCTGTTTAGTCTAGTTTTGTCTCAGCCATTTTATGCGACTAAAGCCCCAGACACACCAGGAACGTCGCGTGGTGGCTGCGTGATTCACGCGTCGGGCGTTCACACCAGCTGCGTTTCTGCTGCTGCAGCTGCTGCTTTCAGCCCTTTCTTTCGACATAGAGTTTGCCTTTTAATGGCCATTTCATTTCATTTTAAATAGAATTTATATTTATTTTAGACAGAGAAAGTTTAAGAAACGTGTGGTAATTTGTAAATAATAGTAATAATCCACAATTAAAACCCCATAATAGATTCATTCATGGATCTCTCCAAGTCACTGCATGTTCTAGAACACTGCCCGGCACATATTTCAGAATAAAAGCCTTGTGTTAACAAATGAAGGACAAAAGAGACAAAAGTCTCCACCGCACATTTAGTTTAGTTTAGCAGGTTGTCATCTGTGTGTCTGCCCGGATTAACTTTAGCGAGTGGCCAACAAACAGTGTGTGTATTTGTGCTACGTTAGCAGCTCTAGCATTGCCGGGGGCTTCGTGCTCGCCGCCGCCGCCACACGTAGTCTGTGTAACTTTAGTGAGTCTCCAACAGACCGTGTGTGTGTTGGTGGTGAGTGTGAGGTGGTTGGTGGTGTTCTAGCTGTGAACATAGGTGTAGCAGTGTGTGGACAGTTTATCTGTCGGTGAATAAATGCTATGAAACTACAACTCCTCCGCTCCGCTCAAGCGAGCCGGAGAGACCGGAGCCGACTTCCTGTATCCTGCAACTCCGGCTCTGCCTCTTAAGGTGGGCTGTTAAGGTGGACCAACTTGTCTCCTTAAAGTGACAAGCCGCTCCTCTGAGCAGCTCATCTTTTTAATTAATTATTAACATTTCTTTTAACCGTTTTAACTGATAGCGTGAATCGGTTAAAATGCTTAATGTTGGTTAACGGTTAAACGGTTAATTATGGACATCCCTAATACATACACAGTACAAATGTTCTGTAACGCATAGAAACCTTTAATATTTGATTTGTTGCAGATATTCGCAGTACGAGACGAAGCTGAATTAATTACGTGGGTGCAATGGATAGCGCTAGTCTCAAACAGGGCTACTAAATGTTAGTAAGAAGCTTTCGTTTAGCTGCCCAGAGCACAATCACTACCGTCTAATCTCTCCTACATCCTTTGTTTTGCGACCATCACAGATTCCACATTGTTCTGCAATCACCATCTTAAATCTCTGTATACTTTACTTTGTTTGTTGTAAAGTGACACTTCAACTCTCATTTATTCCTTTTCTGTTATTTTTCAAGTGCTTTCTAAATTACCGTCTCTTCCTGCAGGTACTTCTTGTAAACGTTTCAAATAAAAAGGCCTTGGGAGGAATGGAAGGGACGTACCCGTTCAGCCTCTGTAAGGCTTTTTCAATATGAAAATATATGTTGCAGGATGTTTTATTTCCTGGAGTTTTATTGACAGTGGATTAACAGTGATTAGAAAGAAAACGGCCAAATGGAAGAAACGGAGCAGACTCAGTGAGCGATAACAGGATTTGAGAATGTGCAGTACGTTACGAGGTATGAATGTTTTATAATGAGATTTAGCTCGATGTGCCGCTGTATTTAGGAGCTTAGTGTGAAGGTGTTTTAACAGTTCAGCATGTGAGTGTGTAACTTAAACGGGACGCCAAGTCTTTGTTCAATGACTTAATTGTTGGTTTTGTTGTCTTCTTCTCATTACAGACCGCTTTACAGTGTACAGCGCTAAGAAGCTCAGACAAGCGTGGAATAAGTAAGTGAACTGTACAAATAAGAGTTTTGCATCTGTGCGTGTGAGTATATTTGTATATAAGTGTAGCGCAATACAGCCCTATAAACTCATAAAACACAAAGAAAAGGAATAACAGATCATTAAGGCCAAACAGATTTTAATCAAGTATGAACATTCAACAAGAATTTTGACTTGGTTTAGACTTTTGCATGAATCTCATCCCAAAATGAACATTGGTTTCAAAGTAAGGTGCACTCTTGCTACATAACATTAAAGGGACTGTTTGTAACTTCTTACACGTATAAATCATTGCTGGTCGGTGTCTCATGGTCGCTCGCGTGTGGCTACGCTGTTCAGACTCAGACTCCAACACAAACTACAGTGAAGCACCAAAACCTCTTGGTTGTATCTAGTGAAGCCCGTCTGTTAAACAGTGTTGGCCGCGGTCGGAGGACGCGGGGGAGACCATAGCTTTGGTCTCCAGGGCCGGATGCTTCAGATGCATATGGTAGAAAAAGGTCATGGTGGTGCAGTCGGGGGGCTCCTCCCAGATGTGTGCCACTGTTTGCCCTGCAGGCATACATCTGGAGGTGAGACCGCAGAGGGGAGTTAGTCTCTTTTCCACAGGGGGGATTATAAAGCAGAAGTGATTTATGTAAAACTCCAGCTGTCTCATCAGCTGGAATCACAAAGTATAGCTGCATCAGCGAGGATCCGTCCCCGCTAACCGAACCCCCGATCACACAGCAGGACTCCTGATACATGTGTTCCTCCTGTGATTTATAATAATTAGGTCATCCGTGTCCCTAATCCCATGTGTGCCTCTAATCTGTAAAGTAAGAATTACACTGCAAATTACTGACCATGATGTGCCAAAAACTCCATCTCCGTAGTTCATGTTGTATATTTTATGAATATTACAGCAGGTATCAGCAGTTAATGTGTAAGATAAAAAGTTATCTCGTCATTGTATCTCTGCTCTTTTACAACTTTTTACTTACTTACTTATTTATTTATTACAGTTTTTTGTTAGAAAGAACCAGCACACAGATTTTGAGAGAAATCTTAAACTTTTTTATGTCAACGACCTCCAGAATGGAGTCCAGTAGACCACAGACCATGATGTAAAAGAGGGTCCAGTAGACCACAGACCATGATGTAAAAGAGGGTCCAGTAGACCACAGACCATGATGTAAAAGAGGGTCCAGTAGACCACAGACCATGATGTAAAAGAGGGTGCAGTAGACTACAGACCATGATGTAAAAGAGGGTCCACTAGACCACAGACCATGGATGTAGAAGAGGTTCCAGTAGACCACAGACCATGATGTAAAAGAGGGTCCACTAGACCACAGACCATGGATGTAGAAGAGGTTCCAGTAGACCACAGACCATGATGTAAAAGAGGGTCCACTAGACCACAGACCATGGATGTAGAAGAGGTTCCAGTAGACTACAGACCATGATGTAAAAGAGGGTCCACTAGACCACAGACCATGGATGTAGAAGAGGTTCCAGTAGACCACAGACCATGATGTAAAAGAGGGTCCACTAGACCACAGACCATGGATGTAGAAGAGGGTCCAACAGACCACAGACCATGGATGTAGAAGAGGGTCCACTAGACCACAGACCATGGATGTAGAAGAGGGTCCAACAGACCACAGACCATGGATGTAGAAGAGGGTCCACTAGACCACAGACCATGGATGTAGAAGAGGGTCCAACAGACCACAGACCATGGATGTAAAAGAGGGTCCAACAGACCACAGACCATGGATGTAGAAGAGGGTCCACTAGACCACAGACCATGGATGTAGAAGAGGGTCCAACAGACCACAGACCATGGATGTAGAAGAGGGTCCACTAGACCACAGACCATGGATGTAGAAGAGGGTCCACTAGACCACAGACCATGGATGTAGAAGAGGGTCCAGTAGAACACACCCTCTGAATACCGTATAGAGAACCTTTATAGAAGTCTATTGAATCCATTTGAAGACAAATGAAAAGAGGAAGAGGAAAGTGAGTTGAGGTGGGTTTTTCCCTCCCGGTCCGTCCCCTCCTGGTCTCCTGGCCTCGCTCCAGTCCAGGAGGAAATAAAAATGTGAAGAGAGAAAGTGAGGTGGAATGTTAACGACCATCACTTCCTCTCTGCTGCCTTTTATCAGCGGCCAGGGACGGATGAATTTGATATGAACTTTAGACACTCACTCTGTCTCGGCCCTGAGAGTCGGCTCAGCCTCTCCTGCTCTCTCTCTTAGTTCTGCTCTCAGTCAGACATTTTGCTCTGCGCTGGTTTTCCTCCTCAAGCTGTAAACATGTGAGTGATTGATGTACAGTAAATCGGTCGGTGTTTATAGCTTTTTGACAACTATCGACAACCATAATACTCATGTTAAAGGTCACGTGTTATGCTCAATTCAGGTTCATATTTTCACTTTATGATTATTATTTTCTACTAGAAAATGCTTTAAACGGACTGTTTGTAAGAATCAGAAATGTCTTGTTAACAGCGACAACTTTCGCCGTTAAATCAACGATAGTCAGCATCCTGTTGCCCGCGCTTGTGCTCGCTCTACATAGACATGAAGGAGCATCGCTCAAAACAGTGAGGCGACACATGTCAGCTAAAAGCCGTAATGTTAGCTGACCAGACGAAGGTCTCTCCATGAATCAATGCTGATCCTAGTGTTGGCTTTTCCTGCCTCAGCCTCCCGACCGCGGCCGGAGGGAACGGGGGAGACGCCGGAGTTTTGGTGGGAGACGATAACGTTTCTCTCTGCGGAGCCCCGTCACTTCACAAGACACGGGAAACCTCTGTTGGTCTGGAGGAGCTGCAGCAGTTATTTCTGCACAAACGTCCACTGTTCACTAGATATTCTCAGAGCTAAACTAACTCTTCTGCAGTGTGGAGTGAGCAGCATGCACGTGAGAGGTGGAGCGAGAGAGCGAGAGCGAGCGCGGTGTGTGAGTGAAGGCAGGCAGAGGAGCAGAGTACAGCAGAGACTCCGGTCCTGGAGACCAAAGCTACGGTCTCCCCCGCGTCCTCCGACCGCGGCCAACACTGTTTAACAGCTTCACTAGATACAACCAAGAGGTTTTGGTGCTTCCGTGTAGTTTGTGATGGAGTCTGAGTCTGAACAGCGTAGCCACACACGAGCGCGCATGGGACACCGATCTGCAATGATTTATACGTGTAAGAAGTTACAAACAGTCTTTTTTTCATACTGTCCATTGCCATTGTTATAAAATGAGTCCGCAACAAAAGCAAAACCAGTGCTTTGCTTGTACCTTCGTACATTTTCTCATTACCAGGTCTGCGATAGCGAGGAAATAATGTGAGTGAGGTAGATTCACTAGGTACTAGATGGGGATGGTCATCTAGCTGGAGGTGGTCCTATGTCACAGTGAACTCTGTCGGACGAAGTCTGACTTGTTTTATCGTTGCACATGTTTTCTGACAGATGGAACAGGCGAAAAAGAGAGAGGAAGGTCTTTTCTCATACTTTGGGGGGGGTCTGTAGACACACCAGGGACACATGTTTATGTTGAAAAGACATAACCCTTTAACTCAATGCAAAATACATAAATATCACTTGTTGATTTATTACCTCAGTAAACATTGTAAACATGAGTTTATGGTCTCAATCTCTAGTTTAAAGTCTTCTTCAATACAGCATGATGTTCATTTAGTAAGTTATGGTCTCATTTAGAGACAGATAGACCATAAAGCAGGGGATGCTTTAGGGCGTGGCTACCTTGTGATTGACAGGTTGCCACTACGGCGTTGTCCGGTCTGGGAGTTGTCCGTGTTTTTCGTCCTAGAGCTTTAACCCTTTCACAGTTTCACCCTCACGTGTCACTTCTGGTTGCAAAAAACAAAAATAACACTATAGCACTAAATACTAAAATAAATCCTCTATTAAATCCAGTGAAACCATCACAATCCATATTTTCTCCGTAACAGTGAATTTAGCTCAACACGGACTTTGCTTTGTAGTTTCTTTGCTTTGTAGTTTCTCTGCGTTGTAGTTTCTCTGCAGGCGTCAGAGACAAACAGGTGGATATGTGAAGGTGTGGAATCACCTGGATACCAGCATCTTGGCCTTTGAGTAGTGTTGTTGTACAGAAGGCGCACATTCCTTCGTGCTATTGCTGTCAGCTAGGTCGAGTGAGTGAGTGCACATCTGCAGTGAGATCGATCGTATCTCCTAAAAACTATCAAACAGCTTCAGGCGATGGCACATCACAGCAGAGAGAAAGCATTCCTTCTTCAGCGGTGCACGGCGAGTGCTTTTCATGGCATTTTACCTCGGAGAGGCAAAACACAGGAAACCACCTGCCTGTATTGTCCCCCGCCCCCCACCACAGCAGAAAGTGGCCAACCAGTATCTTTGATTGAGCAAAGCAGCAGCAGGAGCTGTTTTTGTCTGCAGACATCCTGTGAAGTCACCATGTCTGACTCATTTGACGATGAGGGTGTTGTGACGGCAACTTGGAACTGTTCATGGGCGAACAGGCCTTAGCACGCCGCTACCATAGTGGTCACATTCTGTATTCGGTGTTGGTCGACAGAAAGCTGATATCAAAATGTTTCATTTATAGATAGACGGACAATATTCAATGTTTTCATATTATCTCCCCCCCCACCCCGTCTCTCTCTCGGCCCGCTGAGCAGCTGAGCGTCTCTCGTTCTTTGCAGACAGACCATTAAATCAGCTAAATAAAATAACAACCACCACTCAACCCCATCGCCTACTATTGTTTATATTTTAAGGAGCCTCTCGCCGGCCTTCCTGCTGTATCACCCACTCATGGCCGTACAGATCAGAGGATGAGATCGGTGCATGCTGTGTGCAGATACAGACATACAGTAGATATGAAACAGTTTTATGTCTACAGATTTTGGAGGAGACCGGCGGCGTTGAAAAAAGCCTGCCCTTTCAAAACTACTCACTATCTGCTAACGTTACTCGCGTTAAATAGCGGTCCACTTCCGTGTTTTGGTACGGTTGGCTTTCACACCTGATGGGAACCGTACCCGAGTTCACATTAACAGTACTCCAGACCACCATTCCAAGTGGACTTGGTTACGGATCAACGAACCGTGCCCGAGTACAGTACGGAGTGCTCACACTAATCAAACAAACTGGACTTTGGGGACAAGCGTACACGGATCCGGGCCCGGGTCCCTGATGTGAAAGGCCCCTTAGTCACCCTGGTACAGCTTTGAAAATATTGACTATAGCTGCACCGTCTTATCGGCTGCTTCAAACTAAAGATCTACTATCAGCATTGGTCTTAAGAGCCATATCATTAAAGCAGTATAGGAGTCTATAGGAGGCCGGTTTCCATCAGTATACTTTCACACAAAGACTAGTTTGTCTTTAAACTTTGCAGTGGAGCTCCACAGAATGTTCCAGCCGTATGAGAGCGAGGCGAGAAGAGGCCCTGATGGACTTCATTAACTTTATCTCTGCCTCTTCACTGAGTGGCGTTGATGAGTTGAACAGAGATTTATCCTCCCTCTGTCTCTGTGCTGATAAGTGGAGTTGAGATCCCCATTGAGAGCCGTGGGAGTGGCTGTCAGAGTGCTTGACTAGGGAGCCGACCATGAGAAGCTTGCAGAACATGAGAGGCACTCTGAGCAGTGCGAGCGGCGGGGCCAGCGAGCGGCGCTGAATAACATCATGTTTATTTAATGTGGTGGATGCCTAATTACTGACTGAATTTGTTGCTCTTCGTTTATTTTCAATCTTGCCTCCCCCCCTCGGCGCCGCCGCTACAGTAGGTAGGGCTGGTTCAGGAGTTCAGTGACTCCCAGTACGAACACACACACACACACACACACACACACACAGAGTCTGCTTCCATCTGAGCTCCTGCTTTAATGAACCGTTCGTGTTTCTCACGGTGACCCAGTCGCCATGTGTGTGCGAGGCGAGTTCAAAGGAGGAAGGTGTAAGCGCGTGTGTGTGTGTGTGTGTGTGTGTGTGTGTGTGTGTGTGTGTGTGTCTGAGAAGTGTTTTTCCTCTTGAGTCAGCAAACCTTCAGCATAATTAAGAGGCTTGTTTTTTTTGTTGTCAGCAGCTCTGTGAATTGGAGAAAAAGTGCTTTTCTCTCTCAGAGGGATGAATGAACGGTGTGATGGGCGACTATAGAGTTGATTTGGATGAAGTAGAAGTGGTCAGTTTCTTGGCTTTTAATATGTCGACTGCCTTGTATCTCTATTAAGGCTGTCAAAGTTAACGCGATGATAACGCCTTAACGCAAATTCACTTTAACGCCACTTATTTCTTTAACGCATTAACGCAACTTTCAGTTTTAAGGTTGTAGCGGACTCAGTTTTAAAGCTAGTGTGAAAATACCGTATATAAGATGATGATGATAATGATGATGATAAGATAGTCTCATATGAAACTATAAAACCTGATGAATCCATTGGTACCAACCATGTCATACTAGCTCGTCATGAAGGAGGTTAAATAACGCTCCAAACTTACGCTAAATTTTGGCGAGGAAAAACTTTCATGGCCATTTTCAAAGGGGTCCCTTGACCTCTGACCTCCAGATATGTGAATGAAAATGGGTTCTATGGGTACCCACGAGTCTCCCCTTTACAGACATGCCCACTTTATGATAATCACATGCAGTTTGCTGTTGTTGCCTGTTGGGCTGCAGTTTGCTATGTTATGATTTGAGCATATTTTTAATGCTAAATGCAGTACCTGTGAGGGTTTCTGGACAATATCTGTTATTGTTTTGTGACGTTAATTGATTTCCAATAATAAATATATACATATATTTGCATAAAGCAGCAGATTTGTCAACTCCCATGTTGATAAAAGGATTAAATACTTGACAAATCTCCCTTTAAGGTTCATTTTGAACAGATAAAATATGTGCGATTAATCGTGATTAACTATGGACCATCGTGCGATTAATGGATTGATAGCCCTCATCTTTACATTATATACTACACATGTATGTTTCTGTGGCCGCTCTGTCTGATAACGTGTGTTTGTGTGCGTCAGGTTGGGCTATGTGGACCATGCCGAGGAGTTGGCTTCCAGGTTCCTCCAGTGCTTCCCAAAGAACCGGCTGTCAGCCCAGGCAGCGCTGAACCACGAATACTTCAGCAACCTTCCTCCACGGCTCTGTGAGCTGACGGACAGTACGTAACACAACATACACCACACCTGTCTGAGCTGGCAGCTCAGTCAGCACTTTATTTCATTTGCAAAGAGATGCACCCTCTCAGTGTATGTGCCCTCTCTGAGTAGTGCTGCGATGCTGGATGTTACAGGGACTGTGATAAATGCAAATGCTCCGTCCTCCGTTCTGATTGCTTAAAAAAAGTCAACTTTTTTGGATTAAAAAAAATGCAATATATTGAATCCTAACCCCTGTATCACGTATCGTATCACCAGATTCTTGCCAATACACAGCCTATATGGGTTGCCTATGGGTTGGTAGGCACTCCAGATACCCAGATGAATGTGCACAAGCACTGAAAAAGTGAGTTTTTCATGATACGTTCCCCTTTAAAAAAACAATTAGATCCAGTAAAAAAAAGATCTATAAATGTGCAGATCTGTTTTCTTAAAATGATAAAGTTACCTTGACATTCAGAAACTCCCTCTCCCTCTCTGTCTCTCTCTCTCTCTCTCTCTATTTGAGCTCCCTCTGCTCCACTGGATCACATACAGTATCCTCTGCTCTCTGTTTCTCTGTGTGAAGAAGCAGCAGTGACCTTCTGGGTCGTGTTTGTTCATGCAGAGAAAAGCCTCTGTTCTGATGCGGATGCCCGGCCGGACTTCTGCCGGCCGCATGCAGCAACGTGCTCGGTTTGATTTCCTCTCGTCTCGAGCACACCGAGGCACTTTATTTAAATTAAAAGAACACATCTCAGCTTTCAATACATCTTCATTTAGAAGCCGATTTGTATTAATACTCCTAGAGGAGGTGAGTCAGCTTCAGCCGCAGTATTTCAATTAATCCTACAGAATTGGGTTATTGAACGAAGATATGTCAGAGATGACATATCGTTATTATTTGACAGGCAACATACATCACCAATCCCTTAAGCTGTTATTCATTGCCGCTGACATGGTGGTAATTTGAATGGAGAATACCATTTAGAATCCCCCCCCCCCGATTAGGATTTTTCAGCATTATTAATCCTGTTATCAGCACCCAGCAGGTTGTCATGTCTGAAAAGAATCAGAGAGCGGCGGTCACTAAGAGAGGGAGAGAAGAGAGATGACTCATTTTGATTTTTGTCATGCTCGCTCTCTCTCTCTCTGTCTCTCTATTGTCCCTTTATCTCTCTCTCTCTCTCTCTCTCTCTGATTCTCTCTTTTCTGCACATGTGACACAGGCAAAGCAGCAGAGCCACTGAGGGAAGAATGGGAGTGAATTAAAACTGTTTCGTAAAATGAGGACAGAAGTGGATAAACACAAAGTATCTTCCGTGTGTGTGTGCGTGCGCGTGCGCGTGCGCGTGTGTGTGTGTGTGTGTGTGGGGATTTGCACAGTTTTGTGGGGGAAGGATATGTCAAAATTATGCAAATGAGAAATGAATGTGAGATAAAGAACTGGCTAATTGCTCCAGCTGTGAGTGTTTGACTACGACTGCAGCATGGTAATCATGTTCCTCCACCAGGAGAGAGACTGGAGCCGATGGGACCAGACCAGTAAAAAGACTGGTCTGCACCCAGTACTACCAGTAACCACAGAGGATATACTGGGCCAAGACAAACGTAGTCATATAGACGGTTGAGAAATTGATGAACCTTTCAAGTAAATGTCCCGTGTTATCCCTGTCGGGATGAACGCTATGCTTTCTATGGCCAACTGTGCTCTCTATTGTCATGTGTATTATGGATTTATCCAGACAATAGCCAGACAGATTACCGAGGACAATGGCAGAATTATTGAGACAATGGAGCTCCTGAGGTTGCTGTTACTGTGTGGATTGGATTGTGACATTTTTTAATTTGATTTCAGTGAGAGTGTGTGGGTGTCTGGCAGTACAAGAAGTGAGAGCAGAGGCCTGGGGGGGGGGGAGGCTGCTCTCTCTCTCTGGACTCTGGATCTGGAAGTGAAAGAAAAGAAGAAAGTGTTTAGACGGAGCAGTTGTCCTTCCGTTTCCCCTGATCTCTTGGAAAAACCCTCTGCCTTTATTTCCTAGTTAGAGAGGAGGATGTGTTCTTCACTGTGGAGTAGGGATAACCGATACTGATACCAGTATCGGTTATCAGGTCCGATACTGTGCTCATGTACTGGTACTTGCAAAAAGGCTCCGATACAACGGCACCAATACCACTTTACAGCAGCGCGACGTTAACCTCTCGTCACCATCTTTCGGGTTCCCACGCTCCACCTCCCCGACGGTGCGGGCGAGACGGGCCGGTGGTACGCCCGACCCAGCTGGGCCGGGATCCCACCTCAGCCGGCGTGTGCCGGCCCTCACTTTCACTGTGCCACGGGGGTTTGCTTGCACCCTCTGACTTGCGCGTGCGTTAGACTCCTTGGTCCGTGTTTCAACACGGGTCGGGTGTTTTGCCGACAACACCGCAGACCCCTGGCGCCTTTTACGTGGGCCGCGGCACGATGTGGTTGGGACGCACTGAGGTCGACAGTCGCACCGGGAGCAGGGAACCCCATCATGGCGATTGGCCACCTTCGCCCCGAGCCTTTCCAAGCCGACCGAGAGCCAGTCGCGGCGCACCGCCTCGTATGCAGGACTCCTCAGCCTGCCGTGTGTCGCTCACACCCTCCAGCTGGCTGTTAACGGGGGTCTTTTGGCACAGAGAAGTACTCGTATCGGTACTCGGTATCGGCGAGTACCCAAATGTAAGTACTTGTACTCGGTCTGAAAAAAAGTGGTATCGGTGCATCCCTACTGTGGAGCAAGTATTTGGATCCATTTGTCCCAATAGAATTAGTTCTAAATAAACAACTTTGTTTCCTTATTGTTATTGTCCATTAATGTCCATCAACATAAAAACACAGGCTTCTCTCGGATAAGATGAAACAATGATTCTCAAAATGGGGTTCGTGGAAGTCTGTCAGGGGGGTCCGCCAAATAATGTGCTGTAAATTATGAAAAGATGCTCAATCATTGAAAAGTCCATATCTACAGATGGAGACCATTTGCACCAATAAAACCAGCATATGGTGTCCATTACTCCCACCCACGTTAGCGTTGGGCCAACAGAAACTCTGATATGATTGTGACACGTCAAGTCATGAATCAGTCATTTCACTCAGGAAGCAACAAACTGTTCCTGCTGCTGTTAAACTCATTAGCCAGCTAGCTAACCGGCAAGCATGGAGAAATATTGAAGTCAGTCCACATCGTCAAGTGAGTCTAGCTAAAGTGAGAAGATATGATGAGCGACAGCGACGGAAGACCAAAATGTGTCAAGCTAAAGAGACATCTGATTACAAAGCACCCGGAATATCAGGCCTAAACAAAGCGGTGTTAACATGATTCAAATTGAAATGTGTTTCTGTTTGTCACTATCAAACAGATCTGAAGTATTTTGGTTGGAAAGTTTTAGAATACCAACAGTTCCAATAGCATCTAAGACTACAAATGGCATATGTTTAATGACGATTATGAGGGGGGTCCTTGGAAAATGTTTCTCCCCTGTAATGGGGGTCATTTGAGAACCCCTGATGTAATTTACATAGGTTTATATTACAGCATGTTTTTGTTTTTTACGGGTTGGGGTTAGGACCTGTACTGATGCTCGTTAGTTTATAGCAATTATCTAAATGTTCCAACATTTTAAAAAAGCAACTGTTAAAATGTTCCATGTAGCAACTTCAAATACCTTCAAAGATACTTCTCCTCATGACAGCAATATTTAAAGACTCTCACTGCAACTAAATATTCAAATATTCCCTTTTTAATAAGCACCTCTGTCTTTAACATCTCACACCGAGGTGTTCCTCTTCCTGTCAGCCTACATGCGTCTAATCTGCTCGCGTCTTCTCCCCCTGCAGTGTCTTCTATCTTCACCGTACCAAATGTCAAGCTGCAGACAGAGAGCGGGGACAGCATACAGGTGTGTGCACGAAGGAACAGCCATGGAAAGGCATCCTCTGGCAGCAAACACTGACCTGAGGCAGCATCCTGCACATGATTGCCTGACAGGTACGTGCTCATTACCATGCAGGAAGCAGAAACACACAGCGTGCAGCGGCAGCAGCGGCAGCATGCAGCTTCAATGAAACACACGTACAGACGCATACAGAGGGTGAAACTTTAATGATTTTCACTGGTACAATGGAACACGGTTACTGCTTACTGGTCTCATCTCTTAACATGTCTGCAATGTTAGCAAGAGTGCATTCAGTGTGAAGTGTGGCAGTGAAGACTCCATCTACATCTACGTTTTATCTCATATTATTATACCTCATAATCATTAGTTCCAAAAGGGCAAAACCTCTGGCCCTGCTTTAGAAGGGGTCAAGCAGTGAGCGGGGTGAGCCATGCTCACTTTTGCCTTGTATATGTATTATATATTTTCACATTGAACAGCTTACCCTCGGCCAAGTCGTGTATGCTGCGTGTGCCTTGCATCACAGTGATCCACATTTGACCTTGAAAAAGAAGAAGAAGGTGTTTGTGTTTGTGTTTGTTACTTCAGGGCTGAAAGTATGCTAACAACATTCAGCCTGCATTTGGCGGCTTTAACCATTCAGAGATTCAATAAAACATGTGAACAAACCTTTCTGACATATAGGAAGAAGTGCTTATTAATGCTCAGGTAGTTAAAGTGGTGATCTCAGATACGTGTCTGTTAAAGTCACTATCTATCGCCAAATGAGGTATCACAATGGTTATTGAGAGGAGGCTAAATAACGCTCCAAATGGAGAGGAACAACTCGCATGACCATTTCCAAAGGGGTCCCTTGACCTCTGACCTCCAGATGTGTGAATGTAAATGGGTTCTATGGGTACCCACGAGTCTCCCCTTTACAGACATGCCCACTTTATGATAATCACATGCAGTTTGGGGGCGATTAATCCATTGACAGCCCTTATATTAACTATCGCTGTTCCGTCTGATCTTCGATTTTAGTTTTAGTTTTTTTAAATAAAAAACACTCTTCTATAGAATGCTAGTAGAGCCTTTTCTTTAGCTATAACATGTTGTGCTGATGCACTGATACAATTGGTGAATATTTTAAGAATGTAGATTTGAAACCTTAAAAATAACCTTTTGAATGTAGTGAAACATCTTAAAAGTCAAAGTGGAAATATCGTGACATAGTGATATAGCACCAGAACATAGAACATAAATATGAAAGTGTTTGAGTTATATATCGTAGAGCAGGCTGAGATGGGGGGCATATTTGATCATTAGCTCTTCTGTCCGTCGAGCAGTCACGCTGACAACTCTCTCAACACTTATCTGCATCCCGCCAACCGGCCCGCTCTTTTTTTACTAACGCTGACGCCATGAGATCTGTGCCGGGTGCACTGAAGCAGAGAATGCAGTAATAGATGGAGGAATGGCTTTGAGTGGGGCGAGGAGGGTGTCCCATTCTTTAGAGGCCGGCCTCTCATTCACTGCTCGGATAAAGCTGCACTATTTGCATGTAATAAGAGGTGCAGAGGCCAGGCATGGGGATAATGGTTGGCCTAATGATGGATTCTGGATTGTGAGGGCCAGAACAGGACCCCAACGCAGCGCTGAGGACCAGATTATATCTATAATTACTGACAGGTGCAAAGACACACCAGCTCTGCAACTAGTAATCTCCAACTTTGTGCCAGACTCTTCAGCATTTTATCTCTTGATGTTTCCTCTACAAAATCTACATGCTGTGTGTGTGTGTGTGTGTGTGTGTGTGTGTGTGTGTGTGTGTGTGTGTAGGGTGGAAGTCACCCCACTGAGAGAGCTGTGTCCTCTCAGCTGCTGCATTTACATTGAAATCAGCCTCTTTGTCCAGCGCCGTCCTAAAGCCTGACAGGCTGGGAGAGCCTCACTGATAGCGGCCTAATCCCTGTGCACACATTCACATTAATACACTGACACATGCACACGGCCATTCGTGCATTCCCACAAACATGCACAACTCGTGCACATATATTTGAACTGGATTTTCCTACCAAGTATTTAAAGATGCAATGAGTTAGAAAATCTAAATAAAAAGATTACAGATACATTTTAGGGAAAATGCACAATATTTATTATAACTCCTTAAAGGGACTGTTTGTAACTTCTTCCACGTATAAATCATTGTGGGTCGGTGTCTCATGCACGCTCGCGTGTGGCTCCGCTGTTCAGACTGAGACTCCAACACAAACTACAGTGAAGCACCAAAACCTCTTGGTTGTATCTAGTGAAGCTGTTAAACAGTGTTGGCCGCGGTCGGAGGACGCGGGGGAGACCGGAGCTTTTGTCTCCAGGGCCGGAGTCTCTGCTGTACTCTGCTCCTCTACCTGCCTTCACTCACACACTGCGCTCGTTCTCGCTCTTTCATGGTCAGTACCAATGGATTCCTTAGGTTTTATAGTTTCCTATGATACCAGTATCTTCACTCTAGCTTTAAAACTGAGCCCACTACGACCTAAAAATCACAAGTTGCGATAATGCGTTAAAGAAATTTGCATTAATGCGTTATTAACTCGTTAACTTTGACAGCCCTATAAAATATACTGTATATATATATTATATATATATATACTGTATATGTATATACATATATATAAATATATATATGTATATACATATATATGTATATATATATAATATATATATATATATATATGTATGTGTATATACATATATATATACATATGTATATACATATGTATATATATACTGTATACTGTATATATACTGCATACTGTTCCATTGCAAACGTCAGCGCCCAGCAGCAAAGCGACGCATCCGGCATTTTGTACTGAAAGCGACTACCGAACGCCAGTAAAAACGTCCCGCCTAAAAAGTGCCGTACTAAAATGAAACAAAAATTATTTCTACTCTATTGTCATATTCTACCAAAAATGGACTGTGTTGAACAATAAAATATTATAAATATAATAAGCGTTTTGTTTGTCTAAAAAGGCGGCAGCAGCTGTTGTTTCGTCTCTTTGCTTCTTTGGTTTTACTACGAAAGGAAAATAGCATCGACCATAAATGTTGTTGCTATGGTTACCTGCAGCTTAATCTACCTTATGCAGTGATTTAGGGAAGTGGTGAAACCCATTGACCAGAGCTACGTTTGAGATGTTCAAATACACCGTCAGCCATCAGAAACAAGTATTCTCCTATAACACTACTTCTATGATGGTGCATGTGTAGTATAATGAGCACGTCATATACATTATTTAATGTAACATTTAACTGTATGAGCCTATTCTTTAAAGCACTGGTTTTCTGGAGGTAAAGGAGGTGAGGAGAAGGGAAACAGGGGAAGGCTAGAGGGAGGGAGGGAGGGAGGGAGGGAATAAAGGAGAGATGGAAGCTGAGGCTTGCGGGAGCAGGGCAGGGTTTTCTTTTTGTTGAGGCAGCGTTGTATTATTTATAGGAGGTGGTGGAGGCAGGCCGCTTCAGACGGAGCGGAGCAAAAGAAGGCGAGCAGCCCCCTTTTCTCTTTTGTGGGTCTATTCCCAGTGGGCAGGCTTTGTGCTGGCTGGATGGCTGCCTTTGAGGAAACCCGGGCAGCTATTGAGCCGAGAGTGAAGGCCGGTGCCTGACTCGTCCGCACTGAGACACGGCAACACTACAGCACCACAATGTCTGTCACCGCCGTGGCCAGAGAGGAAAAGAAAAGGACGGAGAGAGAGAGTGACAGAGGATGGGGGGGACATAGTGGGAGTGTTTGATTTTGGCAGGGGAGGGAAAGGGGAGAAATAGAATAGTGTTTTTGTGGTGAGAGAAGAGAGAGATAGAAGGAGTGGACTGAACAAATGGAGGAAGGGGTGGAAAAGAGAAGAAAGGGGGGGAAGGGGGAAAAAAGGCAGGTCTCCTTTACAGTATTGCACTGCATTGATCTATGTTTATTCATGATTCTGCATTATTCACAAGATTAGCTGATGCAACTTGGTGCCGAGTGAAGGCAACGCCCCCCCCCCACATCAATCCACTCAGTGACCACACAGTTCAACCCCGAGTCCCAACAACAAGTGGGAGACAGCTGCCCTGTCTCTGAGCTTTCAACACACTCCGCTGATACTGGAGGCGAGAGAGCGTATGAAGAATTGGACGCAGTGTGCTCACAGTCAGAATACATAACAAAGCATAAAACATTGATTCAATCAGGGAGCAAAAAGCAACATGAAAGAGGTAAAATCAACAGCTCAGCGCCTCAATCCAAATAAGAATTTAAGTCGGTTGTATTTTGAAAAGCGAGTCTTCGGAGGATTAAAGGCATTGTTCCAGATCTATACTGAGATATGATATCTGGATGTCATTCTTTTCATTTGTGAGATATTTATGCTGCAATAATCAATATTAAGGGCTGTTAGTTGATTAAAGTATTTAATTGCCATTAATCACATGATTGTCCGTAGTTAATCCCGATTACTTGCATATTAAAAACTATTCAAAATGTACCTTAAAGGGAGATTTGTCAAGTATTTAATACTCTTATCAACATGGGAGTGGACAGATCTGCTGCTTTATGCAAATGTATGTATATATTTATCATTGGAAATCAATTAACAACACAAAACAATGACAGATATCGTCCAGAAACCCTCACAGGTACTGCATTTCGCATAAAACAATATGCTCAAATCATAAAATGATTTCATATATCCTTTAAATTTAGCATAAGTTCGGGGGGTTATTTCCCCTTTTTCGCAACAAGCTAGTATAACATGGTTGGCACCAGTTTTTTAAGAAACAACAGACATAATTTGCAGCGGCCAACGGAGGACATGTCTTAACCTGCATTACTCATGAACAACAAACAAATCAAATACAAATGAATAGTTTGTCCCGTCATGTGCTGATGTCATGTGGTTGAGTGCTGTTTCTCCGTGCTCCTGCTGGTCTTGTGGCCGGGCTTCACACAATGCAGCAGCCTTTCTACACTGTCTGTGCAGTCAGCCATCACAGGTCGGCGACAGGACACTCTGGCCCTCGAGCTTCACTGTGTCACTTTGAAGATAACAGCTGCAGGCGAAGCTCGACTGTAGTGTCCGGAATGTAGAGGTGCCAGCTATTTATCTAAACACAGACACACACACACACACACACACACACACACACACACCAGCCGGAGGTATCATCCCGGTGACCACGCTACAATTTTAGGGGGGATAAAATGCAGGGAACCTTCATAGCTGTGCTGGCATTTCTCATGAAAGTAAACGCTCTATTTGTCCCCCGGTGTGTTTCTACCCCGGTGTCTTTCTACTTAAGCCATCAGTGTCCAAAACGTACAAAGTCAACAGGACAGAAAGGGAATATTTCTGGCTCTGTAGCAGGAAGAAATAGATTTGTGCGGTCCACAAAACGACCTGTCAGAAAGTTTTTCTACGTAGAGGACAAAGTGATTTAAAGTATATCCCCGCTGTGAGCCGGAGGGGGGGAAATCGGAGGTGGGGGGAAGGAAGGATAACCGCAGGCATAGCCTTGAGAAATGGAGAGCCTTCAGTCAAATCAGCCGGTTTTACTCTCCCGCTACCTCCTCTAACTTTACAGATTCAGCGCCTGCCAGTAATGTGGGCTTTCATTTCATCTTATCCTCACGGAAAAAGCATTGTGAAGGCACGAGATGTTAACTGCAGCTCTACACAATCTGTATGCAGTCCCTCTCTCCACCCCTGTTTACCTCGTTTACCATCCACATCCTGCTTTATGGACATGCTGGTTGCACTATACAGGCTCTCATTAAAGCTGAAGTGTGAATGTGCACGAAGCAGGAGCTTCAGTTACGTGTCGTGAAAATGCAGAATATTTTTTTTATATGAAGAGATATTTCTGTATAGCATGTGCATCTTTTAACATTAACGTCTCATAGGCTGCATGTTCAGTTGAGATTAAAATGCGCTGCGAGGCTCCACGCTTTTCATCTTCACTTCTTATCATTCTCTCTTCACTCCTTTCCTAAATCATCACCAACTACACTCCCACAGTCCTGAGCGGGATATCATTTCACTGATATGTGGTTTATTAGAATAATTCACATTCAAGGTTTTCTTTAAGCTCAGTTGACTCGACTGAATATCAGGTAAACCAGTGTAGTGTCTTTAGGAATCATGTTCTTATTTGATGATTCCACAACTCACAATTTGGGTCCAGTGCCGATGCGCAGAGCCGGTGTCGGTAAGAATGTATATAACGAGGGGGGGAAGTGAGGCTGTGGAGGCCAGCGTGAGAACGACGCTGCTGTAATTTATCGATACAATGTTCACATCTTTTTTGTAAAATAATTAGTGAACTAGTTACTAATTAGTTAGTTCGTCATAACTTTTAATTTATATGTGAATATATATAGTTAAAAGGACTGTTTGTAAGAATCAGAAATGTCTTGTTAACAGCGACACCTGTGGTCGTTAAGTCAACTTAAGTCAGCGTCCTGTTGCTGGCGCTTGTGCTCGCTCTACATAGACATGAATGAGCATCGCTCAACACAGTGAGGAGACACACGTCAGCTAAAAGCACAATATCACTCTATATTTCAGCTGCTTGGCAGTAATGTGAGCTGACCAGACCAAGGTCTCTCCATGAATCACTGCTGAGTTGTAGTTTAGTAGCATTTATTCACCGACAAATAAACTGTACACACACTGCTACACCTACGTTCACAGCTAGAACGCCACCATACATACTCATACACTGCAGCTGGCGCACCGCTGCATGCGAGGCACAAATCTTGTTGGTTAACGGTTAATAATCGGTTAACGAGGGTCGGTTATCGGTTAAGAACATTTTTCAAAATGAGCATCCCTAGTAGCAGTACTACTAGCTAGTAGCAACCTGCATCCATATAGAAGTGATAGCGGGACATCTGTAGTAGTGCTAACCATTTAACTAAGTATCTTTTTCACTCTCACTCTCTCTGTGTGCGGGGGGGTTGATTGACAGGCGGGGGGATTGGATGTGATGAAGCATGCTCTATCAGACGGTCAGAGGAGAGGCAGGACAGAAGAGAAGAAAAGAGGGAGTGATGGGAAAAGGTATAGGAGGAGGATGGAGAAGGTTTGTGGTTGGCTCATGCCTTCTCCCCCTCCCACCCCCGGTACTCACTCACAAACTTCTCCTACTTGTTGTCAAGTCTGAGGGTGAGAGGAAAAGAGAGGACAAAGCCAGGAAAGGAGGAGGGCGAGGGAGGAGGCGAGGTTGGGCGGGGGGGAAGCTGGACAAAGGAGGAGGAATGAAGACAAAACAGAAAGTAGAAGGAGGAGAACAGAGGTAAAGGAGGAGGACGGAGGGAGGGCGGAGTCCTCCAGGAGGTGCAGGAATTGATTTCATGTATAATTTGTTGATCAGTGGAGGCAGCAGATGCCATCAGGCTGACACGTAGGAGGAGATCTGACTCCCATTATCATAAGCTCCCCTCTCGTCACAATAACACTCTCTCAGCCCTCCATCCCTCCATCCTCCACCAGGTTGTCATGGTGATAATACAGGAAGATTATTGATATATTTCGGCATGTTTCTGCTGGCGTAATTTTCATTCATAAAGAAAAGCCCTCTCAGTTCCTCTCTGCTCTTTGTTGAAATGAAAAAGACACACCTTTCTGATGAAAACTGAAAACCTGAGAAACTGATCAGTTAGGTGTCTGTGAACAAATCTCAACAATGGAGGATGTTTTCCAGCGATGCAGACGAAGAAGTGCCGTACGTTTTCTCTCCATCTCTCCCAGTGCTTCCCCCCCTCTCCTCCTCTTTTCTCTACCATATGGCTCTCCCTAATGAGCATTGCACAAGCACCTCCTTCCTTTTTTGCTCCTCCAAAAAGAAAAACCAATTCCTTCTTATGTGGTGCAGCCAACAGCTCCTCTACGGCAGCAGATCTGGAGCTCCTCGTCTCCGCTGAGTGAATTAGTGTCAAATAAAGTATGCTAATGAGTTTAACTTTGTCAGTCTGCGATTAAAAAGCGCTGTGAGATAATGAGTTGAGCTCAGATGGATACAGAGAGGGATGCATGTACTGTATGTGTGTGTGTGTTGCTTCCTCTCCTCCATCATAACCTCTACCATTGCAGTGGCACGTTTATCTGGGCAGAAAGGCCACCGTTTGTGACAGCATATAGTGGATCTGCTTGTCAAAAATGACTGCAGTGATAGTAGTAGACAGTAGGGAAGGCATTCATAGGGAGGGGTACCGAGACCGGGTATTAAACGGGCACCGGTACTACATTATTAAAGATCGGAGTATTAATAAGCTCCGACGTTATCGGTTCTTTTATCGGTACGTTTTAGTGTAATTTATTATCATGCTGCAGCATCTCAGGAGGACAGGAGGAAGGACTGATACTGACTGATGGAGTAAGACAGGAGGAAGGACTGATACTGACTGATGGAGGAGGACAGGAGGAAGGACTGATACTGACTGATGGAGTAAGACAGGAGGAAGGACTGATACTGGCTGATGGAGTAAGACGGGAGGAAGGACTGATACTGACTGATGGAGTAAGACAGGAGGAAGGACTGATACTTACTCATGGAGGAGGACAGGAGGAAGGACTGATACTTACTGATGGAGGAGGACAGGAGGAAGGACTGATACTGACTGATGGAGTAAGACAGGAGGAAGGACTGATACTGACTGATGGAGTAAGACAGGAGGAAGGACTGATACTTACTGATGGAGGAGGACAGGAGGAAGGACTGATACTGACTGATGGAGTAAGACAGGAGGAAGGACTGATACTGACTGATGGAGTAAGACAGGAGGAAGGACTGATACTGACTGATGGAGTAAGACAGGAGGAAGGACTGATACTTACTGATGGAGTAAGACAGGAGGAAGGACTGATACTTACTGATGGAGTAAGACAGGAGGAAGGACTGATACTTACTGATGGAGTAAGACAGGAGGAAGGACTGATACTTACTGATGGAGGAGGACAGGAGGAAGGACTGATACTTACTGATGGAGTAAGACAGGAGGAAGGACTGATACTTACTGATGGAGTAAGACAGGAGGAAGGACTGATACTTACTGATGGAGTAAGACAGGAGGAAGGACTGATACTTACTGATGGAGGAGGACAGGAGGAAGGACTGATACTTACTGATGGAGTAAGACAGGAGGAAGGACTGATACTTACTGATGGAGGAGGACAGGAGGAAGGACTGATACTGACTGATGGCTGTGTTCTTCATTCTTTATAAACGTGTGATATATAGGATTTATGTTATTGACATCCTGGATTAGTTTCCAGTCAGACATCATTGAGTTTATATAGTGGTTTGCTGTTATAAACATTACGGTCGCCGCTCTAAAACAACGTTTTGTTATATTTACAATATAAATAAATTTGAATCCTGTTCTGAATTTATTCTTTTTTTTTTAAATAGTATATTTAAAAGTAATTATCTAGTAATGAAAAAGAACCAATAATAGTATCGATAGAGAACCGAACCGATAAGGAGTATTGATAACAGCAGTGGTATGAATAAAATCCTAATGCTACCCATCCCTAGGCGTTCAGCAGGGTACAGTACATGGCACAATGGTACAATGAGGACTTGTCTACTCATTTAGCCATTTCTCAACATGATTACAGAAAGCATTGCAGAGATGTGACCCACTTTGTATTTTTCCTGGCAGCTTTGTCAGATCCAAATGATCTAGAGCAGGAGTGTATTATTTCACTACTGAACTGAAAAGTCTCTTCAATCGTTGTAGCTGAAGAGCGAGACGGTTCCTGTAAATGACGTGTTGACACTTAATATGTACGTCATTGTAAAAACGTCTGCTCATCAATGAGTGAGAGTTCTGCACGGGCCTAAAACAGAAGCTTGACCCGTGCTTGCCGCTTTTAAACCTGCAGTAGATAGTAGGGAGTAAACCACCATAAACTCATGTTTACAATGTTTACTGAGCATGGACGTAGAAGAAGTGGACTTGGAAGAAGTGGACGTAGTCACCGTGATGTCAGCTATTGGTTTGTGGACTGCTGTTTTGAAACCTCGAGTTCGGCCTTTTGGCCGTCGCCATCTTGGTATTTTCCAACCAGAAGTGACACGAGAGGGAGGAGCTAAATACAACCCGACACTGAATTAGAGGACTATTGAACATGCAGAGTCTCTAGATGCTCATACATCCAAAAGACTCACACAGTCTACGAGAATGTGACTGTCCTCCCTGACTCCATTGAGTCTGTATATATACCATGGCAGTACATATTTGCCCATAAAAATCAGATTGAGAAACCAATCTGAAGGGTGTAGCGAGGAGACAGTGGAGCTTTTGTCCGGTGAATATGGAGCTGCTGAGGAGGACTGAACAAACTGAGGAGCTTTGTGTGAGGAGGGGAAGTGTGTGTGTCCAAGCATGTGCTTGTGTCTTCCTCGGTGTGCGTGTTCGCACGTGTGTGGGCCTGTTCACTGGGTAGAAGAGCAGTATACATCAGTTTGCCAATTAGAGCATATATACGGTATATACTGCTTTCATTAACTAGAATCAAAGTGTAAAGACCCTCTAGTGCTCCCTGGAGACTCAACATACTGGGGATTTTTCTATTTTTAAGGCCTTATTGGCAGCGGGGCAGCAATGTAAAGTTCGCCCTGAGGGTCGTGTCGGGAAAAGGTCACAAGGTCATCAAAATCAAAAGGGTTCTATCATCTTAATGTGCCCTGCAGATGTCTTCATAATTTGCCTGTTAGATTATGATCTCGTGTTCTATATTGGACCCAAGGGAGTGGTGCGAGAGTCGTGGGATCTTTTAAAATGGATTGGGTTCATCCTCTTGGGAGCGCCAAGGTGTACAGTGAATTTCACGACAATCTGGGAATTAGATTTTGTCAGTTAGTGTTTACAAGTGAAATTTAAACAGCCGTGCTAAAGGAAGAATTAAATAAATAGAATAATATAGTAACTACTAATATTACAAACCAGAGAGTCAAACTGGGACTTGATGTTGCTTCAGGACTGTTTTTTGGTAACTATTGATGGTTCTGCTGGTCGGTAACTCAGGGAACTCAGTTTAACCAGCACAATTAGAGCCTGCATTGTTTTTTCCTCAGTTTTTTGTGGTTGCTACAGTAACGGCAGTTGACAAAACAACCTCAACTCAAGATTTTTCACTTGCGTCTTTGTGTCTGGAGCTTTCAGCCGCATCACACAGTCCTCGTCAGCAGTTGAGAAAGTTTTCTCAGTTGCCATTGAGACTTTTCTTGTCTCACGTTATTTATTGTAATGCTGTCTATAATCGATTAAAATAGTGAATCACGATTAATCTCAAATAACTTGCACATTTTTTTATCTGTTCAGATGTACCTTAAAGGGGACATATCATGCTAATGTTCAGGTTCATACTTGTATTTTGTGTTTCTTCTAGAACATGTTTACATGCTATAATGTTCTCATACTGTCTGCCTGATTATACCTGTATTCACCCTCTGTCTGAAACGCTCCGTTTTAGTGCATTTCAACGGAATTGCAATTGAATTGCAATGGAATTGCGTTGCTAGGCAACAGTTTGGATCCATGTTTACTTCCTGTCACCTGATGTTATTTACATACACTGCAACAGGAAATAAACTGGGACACACTTAGAATATTTATGTTTAAAACCGTGCAATGGTAATTTGTGACATCACAAATGGACAGAAATCCTAACTACTTGTTTCAAACGCACAATTTATGAATACGGGCTGCGTGTATTTCTCCGTATATTGAGCATTTTGATAGTTTAACAGTATTTATATATCACTTAAACCTGCTTTATACCATAAAAGACATGAAAATCTCCCTTTTTACAATATGGGACCTTTAAAGGGAGATATGTCAAGTATTTAATACTCTTATCAACATGGGAGTGGACAAATATGCTGCTTTATGAAAATGTATGTATATATTTATTATTGGAAATCAATTAACAACACAAAACAATGACAAATATTGTCCAGAAACCATCACAGGTACTGCATTTAGCATAAACAACAGCTGTCAGTGTGTCAGTGTGCTGACTTGACTATGACTATGATTATCATAAAGTGGGCATGTCTGTAAAGGGGAGACTCGTGGGTACCCATAGAACCCATTTACATTCACACATCTGGAGGTCAGAGGTCAAGGGGACCCATTTGAAAATAGCCATGACAGTTTTTTCCTCGCCAAAATGTAGCCTCACTTATTTAGCCACCTTGACGACAAGCTAGTATGACACGGTTGATAGCAATGGATTCTTTTAGGTTTTAAAACTGAGCCCACTGCAACATAAAAAATTGCATGTTGCATTAAAGAAATTAGTGACGTTAAAACAAAATGTTGACAGCCGTGATATATTGTAATTTTGATTTCAGTCTTGAATTGGTCCTAAAGGCTCACTGTCTTATTATTTTGGGTTGGGATTAGGGACTTTGACCATGATGGTCTAAATGTTCTTTTCCACAATGACTTGAATGACAATCTGGAGGGAAACACTGAACAATGATGAAGAATACTTTGGTAGTAAATGATACAGCTTTTAGCTTTAATCTAAAAAGAAGCTGAGTCATCCTTCAGCGTCTCACACTGGTTGTTGGCTCCAGCGTGAGAGGTCTTGTGACTGTACTGTACCAGATCTGTTTTCCCCAGCGTTCATCAGCGAGCCCGGGCAGGAAGTCAGCAGGAGACTGACTCGATCCGAATTGGACATGACTCGCAAATTATACACTCGCCGGGGAGTCTGCATGTTAACAGCACACTGCAGCCCTGTATGTATGAGTGGCCTGGAAACACTGTGCCTAGTATACATGAGCCCACACTGCAGGGGGAAGAGAGTGGCAAGAAAATGAATGTCAGTGCATGAAAGGGAGGAGTGTTGAAGGAGAAGCAGGGGGAGAGCGTCCCCGCTATTGGGCCTCTGTTTACACAAAGTGCAAAGAAATATTCTAATTATTGATTCCTGTTTGAAGTTGCGTTTAGTTGACCTGCCCCCCCCCCACCCCCAGGGAGATAAGTGGGTCGGCCTTCACTTCCTCAACACTTCTTTACATTGAGGCCGTGGGCCCGGTTGACCGGAGCTCTCTCTGTAGTCATCTTTAAAATGATGCTTATGATCAGCCATAACATTCAGACCACTGACAGGTGAAGTGAATAACGTTGATTATCTGGTTACAATGGCACCTGGCAGAAAAAATGGGCCAGCGTAAGGATGTGAGCGACTTTGACGAGGGCCAGATAGTGCTGTCTAGACGACCGGGTCAGAGCATCTCCAGAACTGCAGCTCTTGTGGGATGTTCCCAGTCTGCAGTGGTCAGGACCTACTAAAAGTGGTCCAAGGAAGGAAGACTCATTGATGCACGTGGGGAGCGAAGGCTGGCCCGTGTTGTCTGATCCAATAGAAGAGCTACTGGAGCTCAAACTGCTGGAAAAGTTAATGCTGGTTTCGATAGAAAGGTGTCAGAACACACAGTGAGGAGCAGTTTGTTGCGTATGGGGACCGGTCAGGGTGCCCGTGCTGACCCGTGTCCACCGCCAAAAGTGCCTACAATGGGCACCTGAGCATCAGAACTGGACCACGGAGCGATGGAAGAAGGTGGCCCGGTCTGATGAATCACGTTTTCTTTTACATCATGTGGATGGCAACGAGTTGGAGGTGTTGACTCGGCCTCCAAATTATCCAGATCTCAATCTGATGGAGCATCTGTGGGATGTTCTGGACAAACAAGTCCGATCCACGGAGGCCCCCTCACCTCGCAACTTACAAGACTTAAAGGATCTGCTGCTGACGGCTTGGTGCCAGATACCACAGCAGACCTTCAGAGGTCTAGTGGAGTCCATGCCTCGACGGGTCAGAGCTGTTTTGACCTCCAGATGTGTGAATGTAAATGGGTTCTACGGGTACCCAAGAGTCTCCCCTTTACAGACATGCCCACTTTATGATAATCACATGCAGTTTGGGGCAAGTCTTAGTCAAGTCAGCACACTGACACACTGACAGCTGTTGTTGCCTGTTGGGCTGCAGTTTGACATGTTATGATTGGAGCATATTGTTTTATGCTAAATGCAGTACCTGTGAGGGTTTCTGGACAATATCTGTTATTGTTTTGAGTTGTTAATTGATTTCCAATTATAAATATATACATACATTTGCATAAAGCAGCATATTTGCCCACTCCCATGTTGATAAGAGTATTAAATACTTGACAAATCTCCTTTAAGGTACATTTTGAACAGATAAAAAAATGTGTGATTAATTTGCGATTATCTGTGATTTTAACCAATTGACTGCCCAAGTTAAAGTGTTCACATGTTACACACTTAAAACATGCTTTATAAAAAGATTGAACACATTGAACCCCCCCCCCCCACCAGCCCCAGCATGGTACTTTAGTATGTGCTCCAGCAGCAGCCTGACAGTGCAGAGCTTTATCGGGGCCGTGCAGGGCTGTGGGACTGGCTGGCTGGTTGGCTCTGCTGCAGCAACACATTCCTCTCCAAAAAAACCCCCCAGTCTCATCCCCTCCATCCCTCCACCCCCTCCTCCATCTCTCTGCTCTCTCTCTCCTCTCTCTTACTGCTCTCCTCAAAAAGCTCCATATAGTTGCTTGTTTTTTTCGCTCCTGAACTAATTTCCGAACTCTTCCAGGGAAGTCCTGAACACTGTTGTCTATAAACTGCACTATACCCATCTAAAAATGGCCTTTTGTAAAAAAAAACTCATGTTGTAATTAACCTTAAAACCTCAACACATGCACACAGGTGTTCTTTTAGTTAGATATGATGGAAGGTTTTGTGTTTTTGTAAGATTCATACAAACCAGACTTAAAGGGATTGTTTGTAAGAATAAGAAATGTCTTGTAAACAGCAACACCTGTGGCCGTTAAGTCAACGAAAGTCAGCCTCCTGTTGCTCGCGCTTGTGCTCGCTCTACATAGACATGAAGGAGCATCGCTCAAAACAGTGAGGAGACACACGTCAGCTAAAAGCACAATATCACTCTATATTTCAGCTGCTTGGCAGTAATGTTAGCTGACCAGACGAAGGTCTCTCCATGAATCAATGCTGATCCTAGTGTTGGCTTTTCCTGCCTCAGCCTCCCGACCGCGGCCGGAGGGAACGGGGGAGACACCAGAGTTTTGGTCGGAGACGATAACGTTTCTCTCTGCGGAGCCCCGTCACTTCACAAGACACGGGAAACCTCTGTTGGTCTGGAGGAGCTGCAGCAGTTATGTCTGCACAAACGTCCACTGAACATTCACTAGATATTCTCAGAGCTAAACTAACTCTTCTGCAGTGTGGAGTGAGCAGCATGCACGTGAGAGGTTGAGCGAAAGAGCAAGAACGAGCGTGATGTGTGAGTGAAGGCAGGCAGAGGATCAGAGTACAGCAGAGACTCCGGCCCTGGAGACCAAAGCTACGGTCTCCCCCGCGTCCTCCGACCGCGGCCAACACTGTTTAACAGACGGGCTTCACTAGATACAACCAAGAGGTTTTGGTGCTTCACTGTAGTTTGTGTTGGAGTCTGAGTCTGAACAGCTATACCACACGTGAGCGTGCATGGGACACCGACCCACAATGATTTCTACGAGGAAGAAGTTAGAAACAGTCCTTTTAAAATGTCATTTCCAAGCAGCGTATCCTTGTAGTGATGTTGCACAGAACAGAAGTTTTAGATACAGAATTCGAAATGATGGCATAAACACTGAGAGCCAAAACTATCTGCTTGTCTAGACACCACTATAGGGGTGAGTGGGAAAATGTTTTAATTTGGGTAAATTGACACTTTAATCAGAAAAACAAATCTGCAGGAACACATCAGGTCTCTCAACGTATCCGGTTGTTTCTATTCCCGTTGATTTTAAACATGTCGTATATTGCAGCTTTCAGTCCTCCTTATTAACTGAGGCCTGTCTGGGTTCAGTAGAGTCTGAGGTTCCCTGGCAAAGCCTCCCTCTGCTGATCCTCTCGGGGGCTAAATACAACCCAGCACCTCCCCGCAGCCCTCTCCGTGTCTTCCCATGCCCCAGCCGGTCTGCCCTGTAATGGGTTCACTCTCCCATACAATCCTTTCACTCCTCAATGCTCTGAATATCCCTTTTGCTGCCTTTCTCTCTGACCGGCAGCCCCCTCCTCCTCCTCCTCCTCCTCTCGCCCTCCCTCCACCCCTCTCTCTATCCCTTTAGGAGTGTGTCCATGAGTTCAGAAGAGGGGGACTGATGTGTTTCTCAGCGGCTGGTCTTGTCTGATGCAGTGAGGCCATCTCTCTCCCACGGGGAACATGTTATGTCGGACTTTGTCTCCGTGAGCTTCACACTGAGCCCTTTGCCCCTTGTAATAGAGGCTGAATGGAGTCACAGTTCTACCTGCTTTTTTTAGTTTTGGAGCGTGAATGCTTTTTGAACATGTGTAAAACTTAGAACCACTATGTCAGTTCTGACATGTTGGAAACAAAGCAACAAACCAACAGACTTCGTATCAGACAATCTGAACCACCGCTGCTCATTTCTGCACTGCCACTTTTTTTTGGCAAAACTCTAAAACATTTAGTATATTTATTATGTTGTGCAGCAGAAAGAGCAGAGCCTTTTCTTCTCTGCCATTCCTCTGCTTAATGTATGCATGTGACTGGATGAGATGGTTGAACGCAGCGTGGTGAGCAACAGAAAAGGAGACGGTGGATTGCAAGGGGAGCTGTTGCATTATTCATCATGTTGGATAAGGTTTAATTAAAAGTGCTGCTCGGCATTGTGAGAGGAATGAATGTGTGTTTTGCCTCGCCTGTCGCTGCCTCATTCATGTTCGCCATGCTCGACTTATCAAAGCAGCCCCTTGGCCCCTCCCCTTTGCCAGTGTAAGTTAGCATAATGCCGCAGCCCCAAACCTTGTGATTAGTGGGAGAGAACGAGACAGCGCCGAGCTTCAATGCGGCAACTGCTGCCGCTCACTCGGCTCTGTAAAGAATTCCAGCGGCACAAAACAGAGAACTGTTGTGAATCTAAGAAATGAGAGTGTTGGTGTGTTTGCATCCGACCGGATGGTATCAATATGTTTGTTTTCATCCAAATGCTGACATTTCTTTTTTTTCAAAACAGTCTGTCGAGGAACAGACTTCATCAGATATAGTGTTATGTAAGTATTAGAAGAGAGCGCAACAAGATTTGTATAAAAACAGTTCCTACAGCTCATCATTGCTGCTTCTCTCCTGATATTGCATTAATGTAACTTTCAGGAATGTATTTCAACTAGTGGCTGTTAATCCATTCAAAATATTTAATCGATAATTAATCACACATTTATTTTATCTAATCGAAATGTACCTTAAAGGTCCCACATCGTGCTCATTGTCAGGTTCATACTTGTATTTTGTGTTTCTACTAGAACATGTTAACATGCTGTAATGCTAAAAAACAAACTTTATATTCCTCATACTGTCAGCCTGAATATACCTGTATTTACCCTCTGACTGAAACACTCCGTTTTAGTGCATTTCAACAGCATTTTGGAATAATTGCTAGGCAACAGTTAGGGTCCATGTTTACTTCCTGTCAGCTGATGTTATTTACATCCATTGCAACAGGAAATAAACTGGGACACATTTAGTATGTTTACGTTTAAAACTGTGAAAATGGTCTAAATATTGCAGATTTGTGACATCACAAATGGACAGAAATCCTGACAGTTTGTTTCAAACGAACAATTTCTGAATACGGACTGTGTGTATTTCTCC
Source organism: Sebastes fasciatus (assembly GCF_043250625.1). Classification (NCBI taxonomy): domain Eukaryota; kingdom Metazoa; phylum Chordata; class Actinopteri; order Perciformes; family Sebastidae; genus Sebastes; species Sebastes fasciatus. Next base: position 2,363,654 of record NC_133806.1, read on the forward strand.
GTGGACTGAGTGTTTTGATACTTCCACAGTATTTATACAGCCCTTAAACCTGCTTTATACTATAAAAGACATGACAATCTCACTTTTTACAATATGGAACCTTTAAAGGGAGATTTGTCAAGTATTTAATACTCTTATCAACATGGGAGTGGAGAAATATGCTGCTTTATGCAAATGTATGTATATATTTATTATTGGAAATCAATTAACAACACAAAACAATGAAAGATATTAATTGAAAGCCCGGTCCATCACATACTGTTGCTAAAGGGCCCCTCCATGCGTTGATTTTCGATGCCGAGCGGCGCTGACCATATGCTGGTATTTGACGAGTTGAGAGTGAGAACGGGTCGTCTGACTATGTATTGATAACACGCTGATGATACACAAAGATGAACTAAATGGGTTTTATTTCTATAAAACGACAGTGGGGGCAAGTAATGTAGTCAGTGTATGCCCGAACACCGTGTAACACCGACTACCGCGGCAGGCCTGGTGGATGGATGGGTCACACAAACACAGGACATTCACCTGGAGGCCGCTGTTTGTGTCCCGTGTGAAGCCAAAAGTTGACGTTGACTTATTTTAAGTTACGTGACGTCGCCTACTTAATTACCTAACAAGCTTACTTATTTTAACCCAAACCATGACCTCTTCCTAAACCTTACAAAGTATTTGTGTTGCCTTAATAACTAACAGTTTGTGTCCACAGGATCCGTCCTTTCAACGCTTCCCATTCATTGTCAAGCTGAGCAGCCGTGCAATGCATTCTGGTAGCGTGGCGGCTCGATTCGAGAGACGGAGCGTCACGACGGCCGTTCCTTATTTGCATAAAGTTGAGGTCTAGTCTACTTCATGTAAATCACGGGCGTCCGACGCGACTCGCCGCCTTCTCCAAACTCCCGAGAATCTTTTAAAATAAACGTTGTCGATCCAAAATAAAGATAGATTCCGCAACTGCGGAAAGAGCGGAAATTGACACATGCAAACCTGATGCTGGTGGGATACGTACCTAGAGGGTCATAGTTTGCAGCATAGGGCCGCTGACCAAGCTGCTGTGTTTGACGAGTTGGGAGGCTAACGTGGTAGCGTAGCTACCAACAGGCTAACTTGGGCTAAGTTGTAGGTCTTTTTTTCACAGTCCGTACATTTTCCCCCTCAGCTTTTTTTACATGCATATTCAAAATGTGCACAGTAACAGGTGTATGGATGTATACTCAATAGAGACCTTCTTCATTTAAAGTCGGGAAAGTTAACTTAATCCTGTGATATTGTGTTTAGGATGCACAGCGTGAGGTGTGTGTTAGAGCCGAGCTGCAGAGGAGTCTAAACAAAAGACAGCCGAGCCAGTCAAAGATAGAGCTCTGCGTGGCCTGGAGGAAAACCAGCAAACACACTCCTCTTCAGCACACACACACACACACACACACACACACACACAGGCATGAACAAAGAGAAACAGGAGGTATAGATTGACTCATCGTGGTGGGAGTACGGTGCAGTGATTTCACGCCTGGTTGTTGGCTAACAAGGCCCTACGCTTTCTGCACTGCAGGGCCTGTTATTAAGAGTGTGTGTTTGTGTGTGTGTGTGTGTCTGTGTGTGTGTCTGCTTGTCAGCAGCTGTGTGTGTGTGTGTGTGTGTTACCTGGGAGACGGACTTAAAGCTCCAGCACTCTGGTGGGAGAGAGAGGAGTGGTGGTGGTGGTGGGGGGGTGGATCCCACTTTGTCCCAGTGGGACACAGGGAGGTCCAGCCTCCTCCTCCCCCCCCGCCCCCCAGCCCTGCGCCCAGTCCCAGCACAGCCCGGGCTCCTGTGAAGCCCAGCACCGGGGGTGTTTGGCAGCTTATTAACCCTTTGCGGCGTTTAGCCAGTTGCAGCTATACGTCTGCTCTCAGCAGGACATCACATCTCAAACCCAGCAGCTGATCATCCCCACAAAACCACACTTTGTATTTTTGTTTTTTGCCATCGAGGGGTAATCTGATTATGTTGTTATGTTATTACTCTGTTTATTTGCTTAGCTGACTTCCTGATCCGAAGAGAGGATACTTAGCATTTTTCACATGCTATGCCTCCGAGCTCAGCTCGGCTTCTCTTAATAAAAGATTCGAGCTGAACAGTTATTCTGTACTTACCTCGCTCTCCATCTCCATCGCTGCCTCTGCATGCTCACTAACAGTCACTGCTTTATTTTCCACGCTGCTGCCATGTTAGGCACCAACAGCTACAGTAAAGATGGTTGGGTTGGCTGACAGGAATAAAAGGCTGTAAAATGTTCCTGCTTCTAGTTTCTAACCCACAAAACGTCTCATCATGACGGTAGTTATTTGACTGTATTATTTATAATCTTGTCATATGATCCAGTCAGTGTGACCTACTTCTGTTTGATTGATTGTACAAAAGCAGAGGGACGGTCCAGTCTGTAGTAACAGCTACATGACATCACACATTATGTGTGTTAGTAAGAAACCGAAACACATCTCAGCACGAAGACGGTATGTTGGACTGTAATGTCGGCCTCGTTGTCAACGTCGCTGTCAAGGGTTGAGTCAAGGGTGGGGGGGGATCTGGATGGACTTACCAGAGACTTGGTCTGCATTCTGCATCCTACATGTTAGATTTAAAGGGACTGTTTGTAAGAATCAGAAATGTCTTGTTAACAGCGACACCTGTGGCCGTTAAGTCAACGAAAGTCAGCGTCCTGTTGCTCGCGCTTGTGCTCGCTCTACATAGACATGAACGAGCATCGCTCAACACAGTGAGGAGACACACGTCAGCTAAAAGCACAATATCACTCTATATTTCAGCTGCTTGGCAGTAATGTTAGCTGACCAGACAAAGGTCTCTCCATGAATCAATGCTGATCCTAGTGTTGGCTTTTCCCGCTTCAGCCTCCCGACCGCGGTCGGAGGGAACGGGGGAGACGCCGGAGTTTTTGTCGGAGACGATAACGTTTCTCTCTGCGGAGCCCCGTCACTTCACAAGACACGGGAAACCTCTGTTGGCCTGGAGGAGCTGCAGCAGTTATTTCTGCACAAACGTCCACTGAACATTCACTAGATATTCTCAGAGCTACAAAGTCTTCTGCAGTGTGGAGTGTGCGCGCATGCACGTGAGAGGTGGAGCGAGAGAGAGAGAACGAGCGCGGTGTTTTCTGGTTTCATATGATACCAGTATCTTCACTCTAGCTGTAAAACTGACTACAACATAAAAATTGCAAGTTTCTGCGTTAAAGAAATTAGTGGCATTAAAACAAATTTGCGTTAACATTTTATTATCGCCATACACGCCATATACATCATAACATCCTTAAGCTGACGGGCCGTGCCACTGTTAACCCTTATACTTTGCAGGCTCCAGGGTCACAGTCTCAACCTCAGGATGCAACCGTTATGAACAAATAACTACCACCGCAACATCAACCAACGATGATTATTAATATGATCATTTCCCTTGATTTCAGAAATAAAATGTCAATGTTTCCCGCTGTCCTCAGTAAACCCACCAATAACTGCAGGATATCAGCAGCACCTTCAGTCCAACAAATCAGTGCCAGTATTGGCCTCGACAAGCCCGTTATCACTGAGAGCCCAGAGTACAGTACGTCTGCCTGCTCACTGCAATGCGGCCCGCTAATTAGTCTTTTTAAGTGTAAATGGGATCTCTGGTGGTTTGTCATGGACCGCAAGGTTCATAGAGATTATTCGCTCTTCAATCTCTGCTCATATACTCTGTGTGTGTGTGTGTGTGTGTGTGTGTGTGTGTGTGTGTGTGTGTGTGTTTCATTGCTGCAAGCTTGAAACAAAGTGGCTGCTCTAACAGAAGGCACAATTACTGAATGATTTCTTTTCTCTTTTTTTTTTTTTGGAAGCCAAAAATATCTTGTAATTGTTTGTGTAAGCAGCCGGAGACTGACTTGTGGGGCTCCCAGCAGGGGTGTATAGATGGAGGCAGGAGGTAGGAGCAGGAGGGGGGGATGGGTGGAGGCAGTTGTAGATCCATATTGTCATCCTCAGAAAAACCCTCCTATTACATGATGGGATGTTTAAGTTGGGCACTGTTGATATAGTCCAAGTCTTCAGAGTATATGGCTTCCACTTCACAGGGAGAAAGTGAAAATATTACATTTAGAAATGCTCATCTTAACAGCCAGACCCCATGCTTGGAAAATGAATTATACATATGCTTGATTAACCAGCTGAGTCCCTGTGCACAATCCCTGAGCAAACACAAGCCTTTTTTTTGGAATAAATTAAAGCCCCAAATTTCAGTTTCAGCATCAGCAGGAGCTTCTCAATAATTATGTAAATACGAAACAAATTTCCCAAGCACATTTCCTCCTCTGCAATCCTCCTCCATCATTCTTATGCATGCCCCGTAAATTAACTAAACTATGCAGATCGTTATACTTACACAAAATAGGCTAATTAATACACTTGACAATACTGTTCTCCAGAGGGGGCGATGCTGAACTAAATCTTCATCACACAGAATAGTAAACTGGAGGCCAAACAGCAGCATGTTGAGCTGCTTTCTTGCAGAAGCTGTGTAAGGACCAAATATGAAGGATTTGTAAAAAATAATCACATTCGCTCCTATTTAATCATAACGCTGTGTTTTGTTGTCCAGTTAGAGGAAGTCAAATAGAAAGAACAAGGATTTGGATCAAGACCAGCTTTGCAGTCTGTCATGTTTGTCTGCATTTCTATCTGTAAGAGAGAGGAACACAGAGCTCATTATCCAAACCAGTGGTCCTTCAAATTACAGTCCCTACCCTTCCAAATCCTTCCAAAAAAAACCCACAACACATCCTCAAGGCCGGCGCCGAGCGCCGAACAGTGCCAGTGGTGCGCTTTGGTCTTCGCAGCGCTGTTTCTGTGTCAGCGCTGCATTTGAATATGGATTATGGACTGTACAGCTGGTGGGGAGGAGGGGGTTAGACTAATTACATAGCATGTTATAATGACCATCCCTATCCCATCTAGCTCTCCTCTCTCCTTTAGAAAATCTAATGAGCACAGAGCATGTATCTGACTCTTGTTTTCTATAGGGAGAACATGTAAGGATATTCATGATCGCATGATTCCATTCGATGGAGTGTACTGCAGTTTTTCAGCCCTTTTTTATTGTGACTCTCTATAAGAGAAGATGCCAGTTTGTCAGGTTCATCCATACACAGTAGACTTGTTGAATAGCCAGGCCACACATTTATGGGGCAATGTAAACTTCCAGGGCCAATGGAAATTCCTTAGTAGCGTCTTTTATTCATTATTGTCTGTTCTACTCCAGACCATCCAGCGTCTCAGAACTCTGTTAACTTAGGTGTGTTTGAAATACACCAGCGTACGGCCACAGAACCACGCTCTTTGTATGGACTATATCATCAGATTGAATATGTTATATACAGATGGGTGACAAAGGGAAACCATCATTAAACGGACTCAATGTAAGAATCAGAAATTGCTTGTTAGTAGCGCTTGTGCTCGCACTACGTGGACGCAAGCGAGCGAGCATCGGTCAAAGCGGCGAGACTGAACGTGATTGACAGGCATCATGTTGATTAACGTTGGCAACATTAGCCAGCTAAAAGCACAATATCAATATATATTTCACATGCTTGGCCGTAATGTTACCAAACGAAGGTCTCTCCATGAATCAATGTTGATCCTAGTTTTCTCCTCCAACGTCGGTCACATTCCTGTTTTCCAAGACGGGCTTCGTGAGATATACTGTATTGAGTTCAAGATTACTGTACTGATAAACTGTACTTTGTCATTGTCATCTATAGTGGTTATTTGCATAGAAACACACAATTCAAATGATTATGATTATTTAAATATTTGCTTTGAAGGAGATGTGAAAACATCTCCTTCAAACAACTGGATTTATTCAAGTTTCTCACCAAAAACTTAATTTTAAGAGATTACATTTGAACACATCATGATAACATAGTAATTAACCTTCACCCAATAGTCATTTTGCTGAGCAGACTGTGAACGCCTCATAATAATAACTGAATGGCACCTCCGTTGACGTTAGTAGCTCCGCTATTTAACCATTCAGGACTGTGCTGCCCACCGGCTGCTAACAGGTAACGTTACTAACTCTCCTCCTGCTGATTTAAACACTGATTTATCAGGGAGAAATAGGGTGCGTCTCCTCAGGTTTAGTAGCGCCATGCTGTCCCAATCAAACTGAAACATGATACAGCGTTCGTAAGCGTCATTGTGCAGCGTAACTGTCGGAGCATCAATAAGAAGAATCGATAGTCACGGAGGCATGAGATACCAAGAAAGCAGACAACTACGGTTCTCTATTCCCATCACTAGCGTTTTCCCTGCCTGCCAAAGTGGCGGATGTTCTGATGTGCTAATTTCAGACCCTGATGACAAGAGATGAATGCATACCAACTTGTCAAAATTACAATTCAAACATATGTCAAATTGCATTGAAGTCTATGAGGTCTTCCGGGTTTTCTTCCCCCAAAGGGGGCGCGACCTTGACTTTTTTGTGAAGCACCCGAATGTGGCGGTCACTGTCTTATAACATAAAGACACATGTAGTATACATATACCCAAACACTATTGGGCATATCCACAAACAGACAAGGGTAAATAAATAGACACATGCATCTATGCAGTTGTAGGCTCTTACTCACATTCCCTCCCCCCCATCCTAAATACCTAAATTTGCTCTATGTGCCATGCCCTCTCTGTCTCTATTTGCCTATAATCCCATTAGAGAGAGAGAGAGGAGAACTTACAGAAATAGAATGGTATGTTCAAGCTGATTTCCTCACTAAATGCAGCCGTTTAGGCCTCAATAAAAGCAGCTTTCACAGCCACCAACAGCAGCCCCTTCACTGTGATGGAGGAATACTAACATGCTTAGACGGCCCATTTGCTGTTGTATACATGCTCACAGGCGTCGCATATTGTTTACTGGGTTCAAGCTTGATTGAATTCGGAGCACAATATGTGCTACGGTGGCACATTTAACAGTGTCGTTGTTTCAGTCGAGAAGTGGTATAAAATGCTGCACGGTCCTTATGATTTCAAATACTCTCTAAAAACATCAGTGTTACATGTTTTGTGTATATTTTCTCCATACATTCAAGTGGGAACAATGGCTTGTCGATACTATCTCCAGCCAAACAATTCAAAATGTCAGGCTGGCTTTCCAAACAAATGTTCTCTGGAATAGGATACGGTATCCATGTTCCAGTGTGGGCAACACCCAGTCTTTTCAACACGAGCTGTAATTCACAGGAAAGTGACACCGCAGCCGCCAGAACGCCACCACAACTATCTGATCTCGCTCTCAAGACCAACCGCCTATTACATATTTCTGAAATTGAAATGAAAAGTGATGTATGAAATGCATGCAGAGTGTGTATGTGGAGCTCAAGCAGGCTTGCAAGAAGCCTAAACAGAGGGTTAGCAGCAGACTCCAAGTGACACCACAGAGCTCTAAAATTAACCTACTGGCCTCTTGGCTCTTCACTTGGCCGTACAACCCCCGAACAGTTGGCTGCAGTGGGAGTCTGCTCTCCACACTGTCATTTCAGCTTTATGAAGCCCAGAATGCAACCGCCCAGTATTTACGTTCACCTCTTGTGAATATATTGTGTTTTTGAACTGTAGAAAATCTAAACTGTCCTCATCGGCCGAGAAAAGCTGGTCCACCTTAACAGTCCACCTTAACAGCCCGAGTCGGAGTTGCAGGATACAGAAAGTCGGCTCCTGTCTCTCCAGCTCGCTTGAGCGGAGCGGAGGAGTTGTAGTTTCGTAGCATTTATTCACCAACAAATAAACCGTACACACACTGCTACACCTACGTTCACAGCTAGAACGCCACCAACAACCTCACACTCACCGCCAACACACACACACGGTCTGTTGGAAACTCACTAAAGTTACACAGACTACGTGTGGCGGCGGCGGCGAGCACGAAGCCTCCGGCAATGCTAGAGCTGCTAACACTGCAAATACACACACTGTTTGTTGGACACTCGCTAAAGTTCCGCCGGGCAGATACACAGCTGACAACCTGCTAAACTAAACTAAATGTGCGGTGGAGACTTTTACTGGGAAAGTGGCTGCATGTCCGCGACACTACACGCAGCATCGTAGCTGCTAAGTTAACGCTCCCGGACGGTGAACTGGAGACTCCCGTCAACCAATATCTGTTGTGCTCCTGCAGCTGGTACGAGGCACAAATTTTGTCGGTTAACGGTTAATAATCGGTTAACGAGGGTCGGTTATCGGTTAAGAACATTTTAATACGTATACTGCCAGCATCAGACACAGGAAGCTCTTCAGCAGCACAGACAAAGAATTAGGGCTCTCTGCTCTTGATTCAGATTATTGCTATACTCTTTATTACATTCTCTCACTAAACTTCATCAACCTGTGACCCCTATGCTGCTGTTTTTAGACCAGTCACTGTCACTGAGCGTCTGAGGATTTTTAATCTCTCGATGCAGGAAGTAGTTGGTGACACTGAAAAAGATAAAGCAGAATGAAAAAACAGACTTTTAAAGTAATAGAAATCTCTTTTTTTTCTACTATCGTTTTCATGACAGATTTATCTTGAGAGAGATTAGGCTAGCCGCGGTGTGTTGATGTCTTCATTGTGAGCCTCGGTTGGGTGAGGGTTTAAGCCTTGCTATATAAATAGCCTGTCAAAGAGATCAAACTGTGCAGTGTTTCTGCAATGTTCAGGCTTTAATGTTTTAACTGGTCATAGAGAGGCACTGAATTCTTCCCCTAGAATATGTTATGGAGAGTAGGCAGAAGATACGAGTGTATTTTAAAACCCTGAAGTTGTAAGTGGTGATACTCACGATCTTTGGTGGGAGCCTATAAGGATAGCAAAGGTTATCTGTCTGTCCATCCATCTAAAGCACGTAATCTCAGCAATGTTGATTATCTATGTCGCATCACAAAGTGGCTGCTTTTACCCACTTTTTGATTGTGATTTCATGGCTAAAGTCACGATTTTACTTCCTTGCAGCTTGGAAAAAAATCGTATAGATCTTGGATTTGATAAGCAGTATGGACGTAGAGGTGGGAATAGATAAATCCATGCCAGCAAAGACATTGATCAGCCCTTCCCCCACTGGTTCATCAGTGCACACAGCGATGGATATGGAGATGAGATGTGATCACAGGGTTCTAGCCCACCAGTGTGTCTGCTGATGAATAAACCATCAGTTGTATTGTCATAGAGTCCAGTGAGTGTAGTTTTAGCAGGTGCTGTCGGTATACTGGAGAGTGAGCAGAGAGGTACAGCTGCCTCCTGAGCCTTTTCGGCTGGAGCCGCGGTATCGAGGTATGATAAAATTGACACATTGTCTATTACACAGACTCGTGACGGTTATGGAAAGTTAAAGTTACATCTCCTCTCGAGCCTCCCGCTGCGACTACTTCACTCAGAGCAGCTGTCAATCATGACGTCTCACCAAAATGATCAGAAAAGTGAACACTTGAACAAACATCAGCGTGATAAAAACTACCTAATATGACAGAAACTATCTTTGGAAAAAATGTATTTGACCTGTACTTTGACTTTTTAGTTTGGCCTATGTCCCATCCGCTGACATAGAGGGGGGCGGGATTTATGACCTAAATACTGCAGCCAGACACCAGGTGGCGATCCAGATGTTTTGGCTTCACTTTTAGGGAGCTGTCATGTTGTCCATCTTTATATACAGTCCATGCATCCAAAGCAAGATGTTCCCTAGATACTTCCTGTCCTTTTTGCTTGTTTTTGCCTGTCCAACACTTTGCCATCAAATTTGGTGTGACTTTTCATGATCCCCAGAGGATAACCAGTAGTTATTTTTGATGACCCTTTGGCTTGTCATTTTTACACCAACATCGAAATTTCCTCTTGAACACATAAAGTATTAAAAGGGAGAAAGAGTGCCATGACATTTATTGAACACATTCATGAGCCTCAGAGGATGAACAGTTTGAGAACGGATCTCAAGTGTGAATGCTGAGACTTCTTATGAAAGTAGCTCTGGATATTTATCAGCCACAGAGGATGGATCCTGTTGTTTTTTGCTCATTGTGTGACCTTTCCACCACCACCACCACCAGGCCAGATATCCCACTTGAAGAACTGGTTAAATCTTTTTCCGTTTAGTCATGGATGATGAGCTTTCTTCTAACACCGCCCTCATACCATAATCTAGAAGTTTTAAACACAAAGTACGTCATAATCTAATCGGAAGATTGCCAGGAAATGTACTGAGCCCCGTTCTGCTCCCAAGAGTATAAACCTATTTAATTCAAATAAGCCCTTTCATTGCACCACTTATTTGTATCAACATGACTTTTTAATAATAATAATAATAATAATATAATAGCAGAATCTTCAATTTCTTGTTGGTTCTGTCCAGCGCTTTAATCTTGTGGGGTGTGGTGAGCACTGCAGCCTCCAGGGGCTGCTAGCAGGGCTTTGGACTTTGTCTTGTTACTGGTGTTTCTTGGCACATTTTGCCTGACGTGCAGAGAGACACACACACACACACACAGATTTCACTTGACAAACACCCCGAAACAGCTACTGAAGCTGTCGTGGGAATGATGATGAATTTAGTAGAGCCTTTCACCATGAGTTTGGCAAACGCTCAGCTGGCTCAACAAAGCTAACTGCCCTCAAATGAAACACCCTAACTTGTAATTAAGCCAAGTTTCCAAACTGCTTTTTTTCTTCCCCGATTGGCTTCCAAAGGCATGTAATCAGGCGCAGCTTATAACAGCGGGAACTCAACAAATATTCATTTAATTACTTCAACATAAACTGAAAGTAGCCGATATTCTGGACTTGTACAAGCAGAGAGTAAGACTGAGCAAATAGTGGAGAAGAACATTGTTGTTATTGTTCTATGGTATTCTATACACTGCTGATCATATATGTCTAATATCTTCCAGTGTTTTACACCAGTTGTTTGCAGTGGATGTGTCCTGATGTCTCATGTGACCTTCAATGAGCAACCTACTAATCTCATCTCTATATATATGACACTTCCTGTTGGCCATCTCACTGCTGTACGCTACTTTTCCCATTAGCTCTACGTTAACTTGAATGGGGATAAAATAATTCAATCATGCAGCTGTGCCAGACTTTCTAAATGTTATCGGACCAAATTGATCAAATGCTCCAAACTATTTATTCACCTGTTTTACAACTGCAACGGTAGTGACGGCGGAGGCTGCGATGCATCGGCTGTTCGTCTAGTACAGGGGTCAGAAACCTGCAGCTCCGGAGCCTCATGTCTCTCTTTAGCTCCTCTCCAGTGGCTCCCTGTGGATTTATAAACATGGAAATGAATAACTGTATTTTGTTTACATTTTCATTTTTATTTATCATTGTTGTAGGTCTATGGTACGACTGTGAGTATTAGGGCCACATTGAGGGAAAAAAATAAATCTGAGATTTCAAGAATAAAGTCATATTACAAGAATAAAGTCATAGGTTTACGAGAAAAAAAGTCATAATATGAGAATGAAGTCATAATATTATAAAGTAGTAATTTTACGTGCTATTTTCTTTTTTTCTCGTTAAGTTATGACTTTATTGTGTAAATCTCAGATGTTTTTTCCCTCGATGTGGCCCTAATCCTCCGTCGTACATTTGCACTTTGGCCCTCACTGCATTAGACTTATATACTATATACTTAGACTATAAACTGTGTTACCTTCATCACAATGATCGAATGTTTTGCGGCTCCAGACAGATTTTTTGTTGTTGTTTTTGCCTAAAATGGCTCTTTTGATAGTAAAAGTTGCTGACCCCTGGTCTAGTGTTTTTAAATGTAAATCAACTTCTAATGTCACGTATTGTATCTATATACATAACACAGTTATCATGGATGATATTATTATCGTGAACATTTTCTAGAGCGTTTTATCGGCCAGCCGTACTGCAACGTTTAGATTAATGACAGAATGTCAGAATGTGCTGACGGAGGGTGACGGTGGTCTCTGTAGTGGGCCCAGCTGATTTACAGTGGCCAGTCACATTAACAGTGAAACCTGTACTGTAAATGCCAGGCGGCGGCGGCTTCTCACAGCTCTTTAACTTTAGTACTTTATCTGTTCTGCTCTTCTCTTTATCCTTTTCCTCTAAATCTCTCTCCCGTACCAACTTTTCGCTTGACAAATGCATTTCCCCAGCTTTTTCTTCTTGTTGCTTTCCTTTCCCAGTTCCATTCTAATGCTCTCCTCCTCCCATCTGTGGCCTCCACCCTCTTCACAGTGTTTCCATCACCTTACATAAACCCCAGTGAGGGGGAAGTCAGCCAGGCCCCAGACAAGAAAAACATACCCCCAAACAAGGATTTATGGAATGGGAACCTGGCGATCCCCAGCGAGTGGGTGTGTTTGTGAGTCGGTGGATGAAGGCGTTTCCACCCGGGGCATTCTCTGACCCTCGCTGTACACTCATTACTCCTCACCACAGCCCCACACAGCAGAACACAAGCTGAGCTGAGGAATGGTGGTGATTTAGCTTTAACTGCGTTCTACTTGCCATGCTGTTAAAACGGGTCATAGTGTCACTCCAAATCAGTGCTCTGGGTTTTCAAGGGGAAAGTTTTAATGTCCCATTAAGGTCTGACTCCCATTTCAGAAGCACCTCTACCCTGCCAGCAATACAAGTCTGTGGAAAGTACTGAATATTTTGGCTTTTATGGAGGAATCTGTGCAGAAAATACACATTATTGCTACTTTGCTTTCAGATGTCCTATAGCGGTTTGGTCCACAATGTTCCTGAATGTGTCCGAGGGACGCCTGCTGCACCAGAGAAGGTCTTTTGATTGACATTTAGCATCGCTCTGGTTCCCTCCACAAAAAGCCAATGGGATCTTTTCCATTGGGTTTTGGATTATTGCAGAAAATAAGCTCTGTGGCAAACACACGTTTATGATACTTAAACATTTTATTCAGCAAGATAATCTTCACAAATGATTAGGATTTTTGAAGTGTGACTGCAATCGCCAGAAGTAAAATGCTAACATTAGGCTATAAACATACTACACCACGGTCGAATGAACGCGAGTATAAACACAACGAGGCTGTAAAGGCGGACGAGTCGGCGTGATGACGTTTAGTAGACTCATTTAGCCACTTGTTAGCAACCGCCTTTTTAAAGACACATAAAGGCTTCAACAATTCATGAGTGGGATATTTACTGACATATTTTATATCGTAGAACAAAACGTAAAAATCTCTTCAGCTTGTGTTAAACACAAACCTTATTTCAGGCATCTAACTATAAACACACTGACTTCCAGACGAGGGAACCAGAAGTGCTAAAATGCTAACTAATTTTCTGGGTTTTAGGACTCCTTCCTGTAGCTCTCTATTGCTTCGACATCTTATGCAGCAGTCGATTCTAAACAATGCTACTAGAAGAGATCAGGAAACTGGACTTGGTGGCTTAGTTCTCAATGGTTCAGTGGTTCATTGCTCCCACAAAATCACAAAAAAGGTATTTATCAATTTTTCCAAAAAGGTTAAGTTGCTGGTCTGGTTTTATTGTGAAAAGTTTGTTTCTTGACAGACTGATTAAAATCTGTACATGCATCATATGGAAGTGCATTCTTGTGACTGTCTTTAAAGGGACTGTTTACCTGCATTCAACCAAAGCCTGCTCGAACATCATTGGTCAATACTACTCGGTAGGGATGCACCGATCCAGCTTGATACCGATACCGATACCTGGGCTATTGGCCGATACCGAGTACCGATCTGATACCAGTATTTAATTAATAAGCTGTATGCCTCACTGTGTGGAAGAAACAACCTTGTTACAGTGACGAGAGTAAAATGTAATTGGTTGGTTTGTTGCTTGATGAGAATTAAAGGGGACAGAGAATTGCAGACGTCATTGCAGATGAGCTGCCATATTAAACCCAAAGACCTGGATGCATGCAGGAATGTGTGCATAATAACTTGCACCTGCAACTAGAAGAGCTCGGTCTACTAGGTCTCGGTGGGTCGAGACTGTGTAAAGTGAGCCTGAGCAGGAGGGTGTTTGTATGTTACCTTTACATTTGTAAATGCTCCTGAATTAGTGTTTGTATGTTGAGAGTATAGCTGTGCATGGTTTCTATGTGTGTGCAAGCCTTTTTGGGGCGCTGTGATTCCAGCTATTAACTGCTGATTCTGAAAGATTGTGCTGCCAGGACATGGGTAATAGGAAACACATGAATGTGCAGCATAATGTAGGCTGCAGCGTGTGTGTGTGTATGTGTGTGTGTGTGTGTGTGTGTGTGTGTGTGTGTGTGTGTGTGTGTGTGTGCGTGTGTGCGTGTGTGCGTGTGTGCGTGTGTCTATGCATTCTTTAAAGACTCATTTTCTCTGACTCTGGCCCAGACAACTGAGGCAAGAAAAACAAAGAGGAAAGTGTTTGTGTTAGAGCAGAGAGAGCTGGCGGGTCTGCAGGCTGTGTGGAGCTGAGCGTTCATTTTCCTTTTTCCTACCAACTGGATCTGGACCACTTTTATTTCACAGTCACATCACTCAGTAGCCATATAGAGACAGAAATACACAGCAGGCACCGTGGTTTGCTAAACTTTTAAAGGGACAGTTCACCCCAATATCAAAAATATATATTTTCCTCTTACCTGTAGCGCTGTTTACCAATCTAGATAGTTTCTGGTGTGAGTTGAGTGAAGAGATGTCTGCTTCTTCTCACCAATATAATGTAATGTGTGGTGCTCAAATAGTTTTTTGCGTTTGGCTATAGCTAATTAATCGGAAATTAATCACATAATTTTTTTAATCAGTTTAAAATGTACCTTAAAGGGAGATTTGTCAAGTATTTAATACTCTTATCAACATGGGAGTGGACAAATATGCTGCTTTATGCAAATGTATGTATATATTTATGATAATGTGTTATTATCGCGTTAACTTTGACAGGACTGGTATTCTTTTTGCCGCTTTGAGCACCACAGGCCAAGTGCCATCTAGTTCCATTGTATTGAAGAGAAGGCAGACACTCGACAACTCACACCAAAACTATCTAGACTGATAAACAACACCACAGGTAAGAGGAACAACATGGATTTTTGATTTTGGGGCAAACTGTCCCTTTAAGACATGGATGATTTTGATTCCTGAGCACTTTGATTGGAGTGGTTTTGGCGTGTCTGGCAAGAAAATGGTCAATTAAAATCACCCTTAGTCATTTTAAAGATTTTGACATCGTTAATCCAAAAACAATACGGCAATCAGCCTTTGAAAAGCAAGTCAAAATCATTCATGTAGCTCATGATATGTTCAGAAGTGAAGCGCCCACAACTTCTGTGGTGCCACTCAGAGATGGCGTGTTAAGACTGTAAGCCGTGAGCATGAAGCTAAAACAACTTTCCCAGCTAAAGCAGCAAAGTGCAGGTCAGCGGGTAGAGCCTCTGTGGTATCTGAGGCCCCCCCACCCCGAGGTGCACCGACCCCAATACACCAGTTCATCACGAGTCCTCCCGTTCATACTTTGTTGAATCACTACATTGAAATCAGGGGAAATCAATGACACCGGTCTCCTTTGGTTCAGTCGTTTGTTTGGTTTTCACTCTCAGATAGCCCATCCTCACTACGCGGCGCTCTTTATACTTCCGGGTTCACAATTACGTGGATTACATACGAATAGATTGTGTCTATGTACACAAATCAATACATTAAATTCTGTGACTATTTCACTGCTGTGCGACTGAGCTGTTGGGTCCAATCAGTCATGACGTGTCCTTCCCTTATTCGTCACGCCCCTATCACTACGATGGAAGAACCTTTTCCAGAAGAAATGGTTCTTCCTTCCGTAGTATTTTCTGCAACTGAACAACCAACTGCTTCCTGTTTACATAGGTACGTGCATGCCCAGCGTACGTGAATCATCATGTTATATGCGTTTTCATGCATGGTAGTATGGACGGAGATTCATTCTGAAACGGCCCTAAAACGCTCGTCTGGACAGAGATCGTTTTAAAACGGTGTTTTAACGTATTCGTGTGGATTTGCCTTGCGACCCAGGCCCGTCTGTATCCCACTATGTTAGTTTTAAAAGTTAATCCAGACTGGATTACCTTAGAATCCAGAGCAAACAGGGTCCTTCCTCGTTGAATAATCTTAAATAGCCTCTGCGTTAACAGGTTTCTACTAAACAAACAGTTTGTTAGGTTCGTCTTGATTAATGTTGGCAGCCATCCCAGCCTACGAGCTGCCGGAAATCACAGCGTCTTCCTCGCTGCTTCTGTTAATTATCAGGCCGCTGTAGAGACAGAGGAGTGTTTGTTAGTTGTAGATGTGGCAGCTCAACAGAGACTTGGCCACAACGCTGCATTCCGCCAAAAAATCACTGGAAAGTACAGTCAAGTTCCAGAGGAAAAATATCTTCATGTAAATTAATTCCAAATCCTCTGTTCACTCACATGTACTCACTCATATCCAACAAATGCCAGTTCAAACTCTTCTCACTCTCAAACACACACATACATACTGTATATAGACACACACACACACACACACACACACACACACACATAAATACATACACATCATAAAGCAGCCTATCGAACCTTTCTAAGCTCCGGGTGTTCACTGAGTGACATTTAAGGGCAGTCGGACTCAGTTCATTAAACAGGATCAGACATAACGGGACCTCCCTGCAGGGGGAGGGGTCAGGTGTCGTGACCCCTGGGCTTTGGGGGCATGGGAGGGGGGGTGGGGATCTGTCAGTCTGATTCAGTCAAGCTGGTTTGCATGCATGCAGCACATCATGGCTGAAACTCTCACATGTTGTTTACATTTTTCAGAGAATCAGGTTCCAGCAGAAAGTGGACGATATCCACGTTACTGAAGTGCATATAAACACAGTGTACGTCTGCAGGCTGGGCAAAACTCAGAGGAGCGGCTCGTCACTTTAAGGAGAAAAGCTGGTCCACGTTAAGCCCGCCTCGGGTCTTGAGGAGTTGTAACATTTATTCACCGACACTCTATCGTTATGCCGGGTAGACACACGGCTGACAACCTCGTAGCTAAACTAAATGATGCGGTGGAGGCTTTTACTGGGAAAGTGGCTGCATGTGTTTGCGACACTACACGCAGCACCGTGGCTGCTACAGTAACTCTCCTAACAGCGAACTGGGGACTCAGTTGTCTGTTGTGCTCATACACTGCAGCTGGCGCACCGCTGCATACGACGCACCAATCATGTCGGTTAACGGTTAATTATCGGTTAACGAGGGTCGGTTATTGGTTAAAAAAAAATTCTAAATTCGTAGTTCACACCAGGAGCGAAGCGAACTTTTCATGAGGCGCGATTAATCGCGATTAAATATTTGAATCGATTAACAGCCCTAGTTTTTATCAAGGCAGAATTTTGAGCAGAAAGTTCTGGTTTTTAGGGGTTTCTATTTCCAAACTGTGGAGCAGTATATCTTAAATAATGGTCATCAGTGGATTTATCCAAAAACATATTGCTACCTCTTTCAGGTTTCAAAAATGCAAATCAGTATACTTGGCGCTTCTGTTACTCTCTTTGTTTCTCTCTGCATTTCCCCGTTTCCCATTTGGTCTTCTCTCTTTTGTTGTGTATCTGTCCGTCCCAACGCAGACTAGTTTAAGGATTTCATTTTTTTTGGGGGGGGAGGGTGAGACTATCTCTATTAAAGGGACAGCCAGCAGCTGGCCACGCCTGCTAAATCCTCCACACAAAACCCACCCACCAGCTCCATCTGCTTCCTAAGTGGAACCCCCTGACACACACACACACACACACACACACACACACACACACACACACACACACACACACACGTACCTACTTGGTGCTCTTTGATCCCCAGAGAGCGGAAGCCTACATCTGTTCTTAGTACATCAGATCCCTGTAAAACAATGAATCCCTTGTTGGCTTATGGAGTGTATGACAGTGAAGTGAGGAGTGATGACACTCATTCATTCACACTCAGCTACTGTATCTCCTCGCTCACGGAGGTACACGGCGTCAGAGACCATGACCTTTTAACTGGTTCCACAGAACAAGCTGTTAACCTTCAGTTAGTCCTGTCCTGTATCTAGAGAGAACAAACTACACACCACAAGATGTTCCTGCATGTCAGCATGTCATCAGCACATGACAAAGAGACGAGGATGCTCAAGTCAAAACCCTTACGAACATGTCACATGTGAAATTTACATTTTCACATATGAACTTCATACGTTCATCAAGGTTCCATGGTGGAGAGGAGGTCGTGTTGCTCTGGCTCTACCTATTTGGCGTGGAGATGAGGTTGTGTTGCTCTGACTCTATCTATCTGGTGTGGAGAGGAGGTCGTGTTGCTCTGGCTCTACCTATTTGGCGTGGAGAGGATGTTGTGTTGCTCTGGCTCTATCTATCTGGTGTGGAGAGGAGGTTGTGTTGCTCTGGCTCTACCTATTTGGTGTGGAGATGAGGTTGTGTTGCTCTGCCTCTATCTATTCAGCGTGGAGAGGATGTTGTGTTGCTCTGGCTCTATCTATCTGGTGTGGAGAGGAGGTTGTGTTGCTCTGGCTCTACCTATTCAGTGTGGAGAGGAGGTTGTGTTGCTCTGGCTCTATCTATCTGGCGTGGAGAGGAGGTAGTGTTGCTCTGGTATCTGTTTAGTGTGGAGAGGAGGTTGTGTTGCTCTGGTTCTACCTATCTGGCGGGGAGAGGAGGTTGTGTTGCTCTGGCTCTATCTATCTGGTGTGGAGAGGAGGTTTTGTTGCTCTGGCTCTATCTGTCGTGGAGAGGAGGTTGTGTTGCTCTGGCTCTATCTGTTTGGCATGGAGAGGAGGTTGTGTTGCTCTGGCACTATCTGTTTGGCGTGCAGAGGAGGTTGTGTTGCTCTGGCACTATCTGTTCGGTGTTGAGAGGAGGTTGTGTTGCTCTGGCTCTATCTGTTTGGCGTGGAGATGAGGTTGTGTTGCTCTGGCTCTACCTAATTGGCGTGGAGAGGAGGTTGTGTTAATCTGGCTCTATCTGTTTGGCGTGGAGAGGAGGTCGTGCTGATTAGGATTCCCACATGTGGAAACAAAACATGGCACATGAAATCATGCTTCTTCACATGTGAATTCCACATTTTCACACATGTGATTGACAGTACATGGTGCATATTCCTAAATACATTTGTGTTTTATTAAATTACGTTTAGCTGTCTCAGTAGGGGGCTACAGCTGAGTGCCTTTGGGCCCTGTTACAGATGAATCCAGCCCCGCCTCCAGACACCTGCAGTTACAAAAAAAGAGGATTTTATACTAGACTCACCATCTAGGAGCAAACAGGAGCAGCAGATAAACGAGGCGCTCATCCAACATTTCAGATTCCTGACGTATACGGGCCTGCTTCCTCTGGGAACGCACTACCGAAGGCTGGGCGAACGACACAGAGATAAATAGAGAGAGAGAGGGAGAAAGGAAGAGAACGTGAGGTGGTAAAGAGGAAAGTCAAGGTAGACTAGGACCTAAGAGAGGCAATGAATTATTTATTAGTCCACAGCTCCCTCCTCTTCTTCATCCTTCTCTCCTCCTCCTCTTGTACTATCCTCTACTCCCTCTTTCTCAGCATCCTCCAGTCTTTCCCTTTCATACTATGCTCCCTCCTTCTCCTCTTCATCCTCTTCTCCCTCTTGGTCATCTTCCACTTCCTCCTCTTCTTCACCCCCTTCAATCCTCCATTCTGTCTTTGTCGTCATCTCCTCAGTGTTCCTCCCTTTCCCTCTTTAAGGTCGACCCTTACAATATTTTTCCAAAGTAGTTTTTTTATGGTACTTTCTGTGTACATCTCATACTGTGGAAGTAGGGATGTCCACAATTAACCGTTTAACCGTTAACCGTCATTAAGCATTTTAACCGATTAACGCTATCGGTTAAAACGGTTAAAAGAAATGTTAATAATTAACTCAAAAGCTGAGCGGCTCAGAGGAATGGCTCGTCTCTTTAAGGAGAAATGCTGAAGAGGCGGAGCCGGAGTTGCAGGATACAGGAAGTCGGCCGGGCCGACACACAGCTGACAACCTGCTAAACTAAACTAAATGTGCAGTGGAGACTTTTACTGGGAAAGTGGCTGCATGTCCGCGACACTACACGCAGCATCAACTCGTTAACAGCAGCAGTAGAATCCTCTAATGTTTTAGTACATCATAAAATGATTTTGTGACTCATTAAAACTGAAAATCTCTTCACTAAAGAAAGAGTAAATGGGATAGTTGATCACTCCCTCATCGTATTACATTCACACAGTTACAGCACATCTAATAACCTGAAGCCCGTATGCTCATTACTGTTGATTGTTGATTTCAAGCTGCAAAAAACATATAAAATGTGTATTATTTTTTTTATTTTTTTACAATGTCAGTTGTCTGGACTGTGTTACTGACAGATTGTGTGTTCTGTCTCTTTGTCTGTGTTTCAGGTGACTGTTGCAAAAAAAAAGAAAAGAAAAGATGAAGACAAAGATGGAGGATCCAAACAAATGGAAGAGCCCCAGTTCTCTTTATTTATTACCTTCACAATACGTGTGAGCGTGGGTGTATGTGTGTGTGTGCGCGAGAAAGAGAGTTAGCATCGGGTATAGATATGAATGCATGTGTGCATTATGAACGGTACCTAAGATTTCAGGCTTATCATTTGCAAATCAATTTTGTTTACTTTTTATAAGGTTCCAATAACTCATATATCATCGTCACAGTATAAACAAAAGGACTTTACTATTGGTACATATTGTGTTTTGTGTTTGTAACTAGCCTCCTATTTAAGAATGTATATTTGTATGTATCATATACTCATCTAGAAACTATATAATGGACAATTTTAATATTTGCTTCATCTTCTCACCACTATACTGCTCACGCCAAGACACGCAACTCAACAAACGCATACAGCATACAAGCAAAACTATATCTATAAAACAAAAACTAATGCAGTCCGTTCAAAGACAACAAAAATGAATCCTAAAGAGTTAGTTTTCCATTTCTTTCTCACCAGGTTCAGCTCTTATTTGTGGAACCGCAGACAATAATACTAATACTAATAACTGAGGGCTTTCAGCTGGTGTAACACATCCTCTGGCAGCCATATTGGAGGTCCAAGTGGTGGCCAATCTAGGTACTGCAACAAAACATATGCCCTGTGGTCTAAAAGGCATTTGAACACGATTATAAAAGAGACATCTGTAAAACGATTATTCTTTGTATTATGAGTTTTTAAAACTATGAGTTTGTCAAATTTTCCCAGAGGCTAGAAAAGCTGTTTTTCATTTTCTGTGTGTGACATCATCTTAGTGTAAAGTCCATAGGACAGGCATAGGACCGAGTATATGTCTGGACCGTGTACGGTCAGTCTGTGAATTTCTGGCTAAATTGTTAAACAACTAGTCAGTGGTCATGTCTGTAATGTTAAATCCAGTGGTACATGTCCACCAGGTCCAGCGAGGACACTAGGGGACTCACTGCTCCACCAAAAGAACGTAAACGTTGGAGGCTTGGCCCCGTTCATTCCTATTAGAGTTGCTCAGTGGAGCATGAAGCCTAAATGGCTCGACTTCCGCCTGGAAAAGTACCCGGATCTTGGGCACATGGAACATGCTCGGTCACGTGGCTTGGTCACGGGGTCCCAACGTCACGCTGTCATCACGGCTTGGCGCTCCAGCCTCGGTCTGGGTCTCACTCACATGAACGGAGGAAGGGAAATAACTCTGGATTCGGCTATTAGTGCATTTTACAACTTTAAAAACTTATTTTTTTAAATAAGGGCTATTAGAGTGTTCATACTGGGAAGTTGATTCACCTCAAAAATAATTATCCGCTGAGTTACAGACGTGTCATACCCCAATGTAAGTCTATGGGAAAAAGTATTTTTGGGCCCAATGGCATCACGGGACGGACACGGAAGTTGCAGTACCGCCGTTTGGCCACTACAAAAGTTGGGATCAACGACCTGCGCTCTTCCTGCGGGGGTTGGTCACTCAGTGACAGACTTTAGCGTTTTGTAGCGCTGGCCCTCTGCGGTCCAGCCACAAACCTAAGAGATCTTATAATACATCCATTAGACAAACATGGCTCACACTTTCTCGTTTTCACTTCACATGGGTTAAAATATGATTATTATATCAAAAAAACTATCATTATATAAAGGTGTGTGAGTAAAATGTTATCGTAATCCATAAGAATGATGCGAGTAATAAGGATACCCTTTTCATTTTTCCAATGGACCTCCATGACGTAACCAGACCTGGCTCATAAGAGTTTTGTGTTGCAACTGAAAAGCCTCTTGAACATAAATGATCTCTGCTGGAGATGTTGAAGATGCACACATAAGACAACAGGGACATCACCAACCAGAGTGCAATACCGTAATTGACAACAGCTGTACGTGTGTGTGTGTGTGTGTGTGTGTGTGTGTGTGTGTGTGTGATAGAGTGTGTGTGTGTGTGTGTGTTGTAGTTTGTGCATGAGTGTATTAAACATGGGCAATAGCTAAGCATTGGGGCTTCCATCCATGCACATGAGCTAATGTACAAAAGGTAAAACACCAAGGCAATAGGTTGTGTGGCCTATTGTTTGATCTAGCCCACGACAATCCTCCGTTTCACTTTATCTGATACCATCAAAAGATCTTGCAATACTTTATTAGAAACAGATGATCTATGTCAACAACTTCTTGTTAAGCTCATGAGTCAAATGTTAAGATTGATCCGGAGCTTTTCTTGTCTGACAAATCAAATAAGTGTTGGGATGAGTGCTTTTACAGCGTGCGTGCAGTTTGTGTACTGTAGGTGGTGATTAACTTTGATCAGTCCCTTCACCACCGACGTGCTCTCATGCAGAGACTTCCCCTATATGTGTGCCCCTCAACATCCTATACGTTCTAAATGTTTTGCAACTTTTTATGACACTTTGACGAAGGTCAGATATATATAACGTAGTATCATCTGCACAGATGTTTATACAGTTTTATGGTCTTTATTTGGATGTTTTGTGTGAAAATATTTGAATATTACAAGCTTAGACGTATGGTGATAATTGTGAAGTACTATCAATACAATGGCTTCCTCTTTATCAATCAGTTTGATGTGGACTGAAACAATAATATTGGCCCTGCACTGTTGATTAGCTGAAGATGATAAGGCAAATGTGACGGCATGGAGAATTTGGAAGCTGTGGGAACTTATCATGTCGCTCCACAGCCTATTAAACACACTCACACACATACAAACACACACACACTCACATTTATAATATAGATGTCTTGCCTGCTAGGATAACCTTCCCGCACCCTAGTGCATCTAGTCCTATCAGCTACAAGTACAGTAACCTGCAGCCCTTCCATACCCCCCTCCAGCTGGTGTTTGCTTTGCAGTCTGTCGCATTCAAGGATAGGTTTGGATTTTTTTTTTAATGTGTGTCTTAATACAACACTTGTGTAATGTCTGCCTCTTCTCAATACCAGCCATGAAGTGATATTTATACAGTACCAAAATTCATTCCAAAGTTCAGCTGTAGCTAATATGAGGCTTTAGCAGTCCGAGTTAGCCGAGTCTAGTGTCCAGGCAGTCGTGTAAGTTTATCGACCGATATTTTTCTCAAGAGCTGGTGGACCAGAGCTTAAATGACAAGCAATATTGGACTAACATTTGTCAGATGTGCTGAGATTTGGATGTTGTTTTGTTGCTGGAGATGTAAGCTGGTAGGTTTTTGCGAATATTTTAGCCACAAAAACGAAAAAAAAACACCTGAGTGGAAACATTGGAGATTCTCAAAAAAGTACAAATAGTGCAAAAAAAAAAACGGTTTTACACTTGACCGAGGTGGAAAAGTTGATGCGTTGACAAAAACAAAATAGCGACTAAATCAGAATGTACACGAAGCAGATGAAAACATCAGATCTGTGTGGAACGAATGTTCCGCAAATTGCACATGATACAAACATGAATGCCATAATATTTCCTTCACGATTTCCACGTGGTTTTGTTTGTTTGAGGGTTGACATTCATAGCACCATACTGGAGAGTTAGCGCCACCAGCTGTTTAACTCAAAGCGCACAACTCCTAATATTTGCTTAAGAGTAGTGGATGGAAACGAACATTAATTTGCATTTTCTTGTGCCGATTTTCTGGAAATTCAGTAAAAATTTGAGCTACATTTGGATGGAAACTTGGCTTTTGACTGCTGAATATTAGTTTTGGCTGAACTTTGGAATGAATTTTTGCACAGAACAAGAACTGTAGATCAGCGTAGCCACTTGAGTTAGACTTGAAAATATCCAAACCTATCCTTTAAAGGAGGAAAAGCATTGAAAAGAAGGAATTGGACTTGTATAGCACTTTGGCATTTTACCATGACTGTGTTCCAGTCCAGCTTCTTCGACTATAGGGTGTAGTGGCTCAGAGGCAAAATAATGATTATGGGCTTGACTCTCCCCCCAATAGCGTTTTGAAAATGCACTTTAAAGAAAAATCAGTTTGCCCTACATTCCAGCCTGTATGGTCATTTTTATGCACTTGCTTTGCCCTTAATGATAAATATAAATACTGTATATACAGTGTATATATATATACCTTTGCTTTCCCTGACGCAAAGCAAACCAGCCCTTCTTACAAATGTAAATATCATCTCCTTGTTTTGAACCTTTACCACAGATTGAGGAGAGCTCATAGAAATGCTGTACTTGAAGTTATCTCGCGGCTTTTCAGTGTCATCCCCAGGCTGTGATTGTGCAGCGGAAAAAAAGGGGAGGAGAGGGGGTGGGTAATGCCAGTAAAGCGGCGTGACAGAAGAGGGTTAATACCATCGAGCTGTGCTAAGATTGCCCAGCCTCATGTGGCTTTAAGGGATTGCAGGCAGTATTAGCAGCTGAATAATTATTTTTGGCATGTTTCTCCGTGTGCACACTTTCGGTGTGGCGTACACCGCTTTGTTTGCCCCTCAACACGCTTACTTCTGTGGAGCTTTGGCAGCCTGCAGTCTTGTACAAAAACGTATATTTTTGAGTCCTGTGTGGGCAGAGTTCCTGAAGGCACTCTGTTCAAACTTGAATGTTCTTCATATATTTCAGATGAAGTCCAGTGATAGGAAGACTTGATGGAAATTGCACATTTAGCACTGTGACAGGAAACATGAGAAATAATATCAATAGAAAAATGTCAAAAGGTGGAAATCGATAAGGTGGTGACGCACCTTCTATGAAGTGAAATAGTGATGCTTCCACTATGTTCGTATACAGGGTTGCAAAGGTCCCCTTAATGCTATCAAAGAGAAATCATGTATGAATAAACATATGATGAATATAAAATATAAGGCATCTATTTTTGGCGTTCTTTATCATGTGGACAGAAGTGGTATCGGTATGGAAAAACGTATAGGTTGGATCCAATGTGCATCCTCGCTGTGCTGAACAATGATTCTGTGTTTGCAACTTTTTTTCAACAAAGCTTCTCTCGCGTTTTCTTTTTTTCTTTTTGTATGCTGCACTGAAAATATGTCATTTTCACAAGTGGTTTGGAAAAACAGAAGTGTCGTCAGTCACTTCATCAAGTGAAACAATATAGTATACAGTAGAATAGCTGTTGCATTATTTGTTACAACCTGTATGTAATGTTATTATGGAAGATGTAATGTCCTTCTGTAAATGTTGTTTAATGTTGTTTTACCTGAAATAAAATTTATTAATGCTTCAGATGTGTCTGTGGAGCTCTAATGTTGTGTTTTGATTGCCCCTGGCTGTAAGAGGCTGCACAACGCGGTCTCACGGCAGTTCATGAAATAGACACTCGGCACGGCTTTCAACAACGTATTCAATAACAAACAGAATATTGATTCATATTTGATCAGTGCTGCCTAGTTTGACCGTTTGATCGGAGTTCACCAGTGATTGACAGCTGCCTCCGTTGAATGAACAGCCAATAGGAACGCTCTGGCCCAATTCCAATCCGGCCCCTCCACCCCCCCACTCCGTGGTGGAGTGAACTCTGTTTGTAGTCACACTCACAGCTCAATGAAGCTCCTTTAAGGTGGAGGGGATCAATCCAGCAGCCACTTTGGGACGACCTTCCCTCTCTACGGCAAGGAAACAGATACCAGAATCAGAAATACTTTATTGATCCCAGGGGGGCGGGAGGGGTTGAGTTACGTTTTGCTCCTGTTCTAGACTATAAATATAAATATATAAAAATAGAGAAATCATAAGAAACTATAAATAAGAAATATAAGATAAGATAAGATAAGATAAGATGAACCTTTATTAATCCCTGGAGGGAAATTCAGGTGTCAAAGCAGCAACAGCAGCAAACAGAGTGAAACACAGGAGAGGTAAAGGTATACAACAATTATAAAAACAATAAATAAAGATATAAAAGATGCAGAGTGAATGGGTGAACATAGTGTGTGCAGTTCGTCAATAAATAAAAGTAGTATGTACATATGTGCAGTCTATAAAGTGGTATATAGGATCTATAGCGTAAAGTAAGTGTAAAGTGCGCCAGTGGTTAGAATCCAAGATGGTTGCAGAGTTGTGCATGTTTAAAGTTCTTAAAGTCCTCATAGTTCTCATATGGGGGTCAGCCTTGGTTGTGGAGCCTGATGGCTACCAGCATGAAGGACTGACCCAGGCGCTTTGTGTTGTGCACATACTGTGTATATAACGACAGTGCAAATAATACTGCTGAAAAATAAGATATATGCAAATAATATAAATGCATGCATTTATAAAAATGCAAGAATAGTGTAAAATAAGAATATTAGTTTAAATGTTCTGTATAAATACATGCAGTGTTAATGCCGCAGTAAACCAGATTACTGCACAGCTGAATTATTGCACAGTTGAAGATATAATAAATTATGGGGCTATAGCTCCTGATAGGGGTAAACAATTATAAATATATGTTGTGTGTAATATATATATATATACATATATATATATTCCAAACCGCCCCCTGCACCCATATATATTACACACAACATATATATATATATATATATATATATATATATATATATTTATATACATAACAATTTATATCTAATGAACATGTCTACCGTTTTCTAGATTGGTCAAGGGTAAATTTGATCCTAAATACAATCTATTTACGTTATGTAGTTGACGTCTGTATGATAATAAAGTAGAATAAATTAAATGTCTATCAGTTTGAGCAGTTTACAGTTAATGTTTGTACCGGTAGTTGCACGAAACTGACATTGGATCGTGTTCCATGACAAACACTAAACGGCGTTGCACGTCGTCAGTAAGGGAGGCTGGTTAGTCGGCATCGATGCTGTTGGAGGGTTTATAACCCACTTCCACTCCCCAGTGATTGGTTTGGAATGGCCCTTAATATGGCGGACCCTCCACACAAACGCGCAAACGGAGTGGAAGTGTGTAGGGATAGGGTGCAGGCGGCGGTTTGGAATTGGGCCTCTCTGCCCAATGATGCCAAAAACATTCTGCCTACTGCAGGTTTAATTGTTAATTGGTAAATAAATCAAGCAAAGTGATAATTTGATCCGTCATGTCAGCAAACCTACCTGTTCAAAATCTCCCAAGCCTGCAGTCCATCCTGTGAGACCAGGTAGAGGGAGCAGAGTCACCTGAATCATCCAGGGGAGGAGTCTAGAGAAGGGGAGGCTATATGAAGGCTGGGTGTGTTCTGGTTCAGATCCCATTTTGACTGAGTCCACCAGTAAATTGTTTGTACAAATCCCTTCGCTTGAGACCAATGCTGCCAACCCAGTAAGTTGTTCACAGTGATTTTGATAATTTAGTTTAGACAACATGTGGTTTATATATTCTTTGAGTTATTTCAACATATTCTCTACCTTGATTTAAAGTGTGCATCCACCTCCTTAATAGATCCGGATATTGTTCTGGAGCGGTGTAATATAGGTCATATAGGTAATATAGGTATATTTTGTTAAATGGGGCACAAACCGAGTCGTAGGTGGAACATATCGGTATTTGTTTTAAATTAAGGTTAGAGTTTACAAGCTGATAGAGGAAACCTAGAAAGTTGCGGAAGGTCTAATTTTTTTAGGTTAGGTTACAACCTGTTCATACATTGGCAATTAAAATGATTAAAACCCATTTAGATGTGTAAAAACGTACATACAGTCCCTTTAAAGCAAAGTGACTCTTAGTGATTTGTGGTACATTTGTAGTAGGGATGTTCATAATTAACCGTTAAACCGTTAACCGACATTAAGCATTTTAACCGATAACGGTTCGATATCGGTTAAAACGGTTAATTAAAAAACTCAAACCGGCTCAAACTGGCTGCATGTCTGCTACACTACATGCAGCATCGTAGCTGCTAAGTTAACGCTCCCGGACGGTGAACTGGAGACAGTGAATGCAGCATCGTAGTAATTTGTAGTAAATGAGCTAAAACATTAAGGAACTTAATGTTAACAAAAACACTGGTATGGTCCTTTAAGATGCTCAGTAGACCTGTACATTCACCAATAGCAGGGCAGAGGTGAACTGAAATGAACCTCTGCAATCCACAGCCCCCCAAATCTGATGAGAGAGAGAGAGAGAGAGAGAGAGAGAATATCTGAGCTCTGTAAAGTCAGTCAAAGTGAGACAGATGTAAACAGGAAGTGGGCTATTTTTCAATGCAGAT
Organism: Sebastes fasciatus; assembly: GCF_043250625.1. Classification (NCBI taxonomy): domain Eukaryota; kingdom Metazoa; phylum Chordata; class Actinopteri; order Perciformes; family Sebastidae; genus Sebastes; species Sebastes fasciatus. The sequence goes on from NC_133806.1 coordinate 2,392,299, forward strand.
GTAGTTCATCTGACTGGATGTACCCCACATACCGAACAATGTATCTGCTATTAGTTGACATTACTCACTAAAACACACCGTTGAATTGATTTTTCAAATTTCTAGGGGTTAGACCTAAAATATCTTATATTATTAAATTATTTTTTTTCATCTTTGTCATTTTCAATTTTATTATTTTTGTTTGAATAATTCTCTTTGTCACGCGATTCCCAATTTTCACCTCAATATTATCGCAAATACTTTAAATCACCTTATAAAACTGCACTATTAATACACTACACTATCCTTATTTTTCTTTGCCTGGATTTAACCAGGTGAAATGTCTGAGATTCAAATACTCTTTCTCAAAGGAGCTCTTTCTATAAAGGCAGCGATAAAAACATTAAAACATGAAATACTAACAACATAAACATGCTGCGTCACGTGCTACAAAAGAGCACTCGAGCATTCATTATATTTAATTAAGAAGTAATGCTATATTTTGAAAATAACATGCTGTATATCATTCAAGTATTTATTATTTTTTTGGAAAATTCCATATTCATAAGAAATGTATCTACTATACATACTTACATACATAATGTGTATATATATATATGTATATATTGCTTCTATATTTACCATATACCAAGTACTTCCTTTATTATTATACTGTATATTATTTTGTAAATACACTATTATTTTTATTTTATTATTTTTTGCTACTTAATTTACTGTTTTCTTAATGGAGCTTACAGTGACGGTGTGACAATAAACATCTTGAGTCTTGAATATATATATATATATATGTGTGTGTGTGTGTGTGTGTGTGTGTGTGTGTGTGTGTGTGTGTGTGTATATATATATGTGTGTGTGTCTTTGAGTTTTCTAACATAGGCTATTTATATATAACTGTCTTTTTAACATAAGCTACTTCAAAACTCTTCAGTATAATGCAGTATTGGGGAATTTTATTTAGAAAGTTTTGACCGGAAGCGCTGTTGAACGGTGCCGTGCTTGACTCTCCGGGATGAGAACCGAGCAGAGCCGAACAGAGCCGAGTAGAGCCGAGCAGAGAGAGAGAGGGAGAGAGAGCGAGAGAGAGAGAGCGAGAGCGAGAGAGAGAGAGAGAGCGAGAGCGAGAGAGAGAGAGAGAGAGAGCGAGAGCAGAACAGGTTTGAGCTGCAGTCTGACTGAAACACTCTCAGTGTCTTTAGACCGGAGACCGGATCAGATCGGAGCTGGAGGAGGAAACGACTCGATACTTTGTTTCTTTTTGTGGATTAATATCTGGAGACATTTGATCCAGCTGGTGGTTGAGTCTCCTCTGCGCGCGGAGGACCTGGAGGACCTGGAGGACCTGGAGGACACGGACTGAGACATCCAGCTGGAAGAAGAGACGCCAACAAAGAGCGTTCAAGGAAGTCTCAGCTGAGAGACCGGGAGTTCGAGAGAGAAAGTGTCTCCTCCTGCAGCGGGGACATGGTCTCCTGCAGCAGGGACATGGTCCTCCGGTCCGGTCTCACTTTGCTGGTCTCCAGTCTGCTCCTGGTGAACGGACAGTACGGTGGAGGTGGAGGAGACCGGGGAGGCGTGTCGGTACCGGAGCACGGGTTCTGCCAGCCCATCTCCATCCCGCTGTGCACGGACATCGCCTACAACCAGACCATCATGCCCAACCTGCTGGGCCACACCAACCAGGAGGACGCGGGTCTGGAGGTGCACCAGTTCTACCCGCTGGTGAAGGTCCAGTGCAGTCCGGACCTCAAGTTCTTCCTGTGCTCCATGTACGCGCCCGTGTGCACGGTGCTGGAGCAGGCTCTGCCTCCGTGCAGGTCTCTGTGCGAGCGTGCACGGCAGGGCTGCGAGGCGCTCATGAACAAGTTCGGGTTCCAGTGGCCGGACTCGCTGGCCTGCGAGACCTTCCCGGTGCACGGTGCCGGAGAGCTGTGCGTGGGCCAGAACATGTCTGATAGAACCGAGCCGGAACCAGCATCGGGACCGGGCGGGTACACCACCGAGCGAGCGGTTCCGGATCCCGTGAGCGGTCAGTTCCGGTGCCCGTCGTCGCTCCGGGTTCCTCCCTATCTGAACTACCGGTTCCTGGGTCAGGAGAACTGCGGAGCGCCGTGCGAACCCAAAAGGTCTCACGGGATGATGTACTTCAGCGAGGAGGAGCTCAGGTTCTCCAGGATCTGGATCGGGATCTGGTCCGTGCTTTGTTGCGCGTCCACGCTGTTCACCGTTCTGACCTACCTGGTGGACATGAAGCGCTTCAGCTACCCGGAGCGTCCCATCGTCTTCCTGTCCGGCTGCTACACCATGGTGTCCGTCGCCTACATCGCCGGGTTCCTCCTGGAGGACAAGGTGGTCTGCAACGACCGCTTCGACAACGACATCCGGACCGTGGTGCAGGGCACCAAGAAGGAGGGCTGCACCATCCTCTTCATGATGCTCTACTTCTTCAGCATGGCGAGCTCCATCTGGTGGGTCATCCTGGCGCTCACCTGGTTCCTGGCGGCGGGCATGAAATGGGGCCACGAGGCCATCGAGGCCAACTCGCAGTACTTCCACCTGGCGGCGTGGGCCGTGCCCGCAATCAAGACCATTACCATCCTGGCCGTGGGACAGGTGGACGGAGACGTGTTGAGCGGGGTTTGCTTCGTCGGCGTCAACAGCGTGGACGCCCTGCGTGGCTTTGTGCTGGCGCCGCTGTTCGTCTACCTGTTCATCGGGACGTCCTTCCTGCTGGCGGGCTTCGTGTCGCTGTTTCGAATCCGAACCATCATGAAGCACGACGGCACCAAGACGGAGAAGCTGGAGAAGCTGATGGTGCGGATCGGGATCTTCAGCGTGCTGTACACCGTGCCGGCCACCATCGTCATCGCCTGCTACTTCTACGAGCAGGCCTTCCGGGAGCAGTGGGAGCGGACGTGGATTGGCCAGACGTGCAAGACGTACGCCGTGCCGTGTCCCGTCCAGAACCACCCCAACATGAGTCCCGACTTCACCGTCTTCATGATAAAGTACCTCATGACGCTCATCGTGGGCATCACCTCCGGTTTCTGGATCTGGTCTGGGAAGACCCTGAACTCGTGGAGGAGGTTTTACACGAGACTGGCTAACAGTAAACAGGGTGAGACCACGGTCTAACGTGGTTTAACCCCGTCCCCCCAACACACAGACTCCTTAGTGACAAACTGAATGATAATCCACTTTTCAGCATTTTCTTTTGATTTTTCTCGGACTGACGGAAGATACTTTTGTAATGTACATATGACATTTGTGAGAGTTTTGTAAGTATATATTTGTATTTAAAGATTTAAAAAAAAAATCCTTTTTAAAAAAACAAACACTCATTTTTTCGTACTTTGGACATAATGGAATTGTACTTTAATCATCACAAAGAGCCAGCTGACCATCAGCGACCCCCGAGGCCCCGTGACCCGACTTTACTGTGGACACCACTGGGAGTATTTCACATCCAGCAGCGTCGGTTGTCTTTGATCAGTGAGCTCTCCTGTGAGCGGCGCTGGGTCTATTCTAAGCAGAGTCCCGTGAAACCCAAGTGCTTCCTCGTGGCTCCCTCTTATCCCGATTAACCAGCTGTAGTTTGTGTTTCTGTTGTGCAGCTGAGCAGCAGTTGCCTGGGTCTGAAGGGAAGTGTCAGCGGCCTGGGAGAAAGAGACAGTGCGCAGGTTGTGAATGTGAGTCATTGTGACAGATGCTTGTGGTCTGTAGCTCCGGCCCTGACAGTCAGATCATTCCTTTCCAAATAAAGCACACACATAATTATGCCAGGCTGAAGGACCATACCAGTGTTTGTGCATGTTTCAGTTCTGTATTTGACAGTATTACCTCCTCTCAAGGTAATAATATGATGTGTGTTTTTCACCTTACTGGAAACAGTTTTCCTTTTATTCAGCTACAAATCATCTCACAGACACTTTAAAACTGGGTAATTCTGCACAGTGACCATCATGTCTGCTTCATATTGTTAATGTTATTGCTGCAGCTGTAAGTGTAGATCGATTCCCTGCGATATATGACACAACAATTTTACAACTTTTACCAAATTATCAAGTTCCCAAGACCCTGTTAGGAAGGAAAACACATCATGTTATGGTGTTACAATGATTCGCGTACGTAGACATGAATTTCACTTTTTTTTCCCGTGATGGTCAGCACGAGATCAGTTCGTATGTAATCCACGTAATTGTGAACCAGGAATTATAAAGAACGGCAAAAAACACAGGACTTTCACCCGCTGTTGGTGTCCCCGTGTGAAGCCAGAGGTCAAAGTTGATTTATTTGTCGCGTAACTTCTTAACTTAAGTTACGGCACTTCCTGAGTTATATAAACCCAAACCGCAATCTTTTCCTAAACCTAAGTAGTTTGTCGGCTAAGCCTAATCAAGTCGAGTTTTATTTTGAAAAGGCTGAAGCGAGAATTGACATGTGTCCCATGTTGAATACGTTGTTGAAAGTCGTGCTGAGTGTTATGAAAAAAAAGCGTTGTGTCTATGTACACTAATCAGTTATTTAAACCCAAACCACCATCTTTTCCTAAACCTAACTGAGTAGTTTTATTTTGAAAAGACTGGAGCGGAAATTGACACGTGTGCGTCACGTGTTGCTGGAAATTTTGTTGGAAAACGCACAAAAAAGATGTTGTTGAAAGTCACGCTGAGCATCACAAAAAAAAGATTGTGTCTATGTTCACGAATCAGATCTGATTTTGTGATTATTTCATCAACTGCCGTGAGACTGTGTTGGATCTACTGTATGTCCTACAAGAATCTTAAATATGCACAAATACTGGTTCCTTTTTCCAGCAGTGATTCAAAACAGCATTCATATTATGGACTGTATTTGTGTTTAGTGAACTTAGAATAAAATGAATCTGAGTTGTTAAACTACTCAGCTGGGAAACATTCAAATCAAGCAGAAGACCTCTTTAATTTACATTTTGTTTTTGTGCATACGTGCTATGTAAAAATCCTTGGACACCCTTTGGACTTTACAGTTTGTTCAGCTATCCAGTAATAATAATAATAATATATATTTTTTCTAGTTTACCAAAGCAATAAAGAACATTTGATTTATTTTCATGAATTACTTCCAACTAAATGAAAGACTACTACACCCTTTGTGTCATCAGAGTAGAGCAAGGAAAGCTTTATTGATGATTGATAAATAATTTCAGACATTTGTCTATTTGCTGACTAGGAATGCACCGATCTGACGTTTTCAGTCCCGAAAGCGATACCTGGACTTTGTGTATCGGCCGATAACCGAGTACCGATCTGATACCGGTGTTTAATTAATAAGCTGTATGCCTCACTGTGGTGAAGTGACTGGGATCATTCTGTTATGTGTATATATAAGGAAACATCAGGCTTGAATTAAACATTGCTTTCTTAACTTTGTAAAGCAAAATGTAACAAATAAAATACATAAATAGGAATTTACTGAATTGTTATGTATTATTAAAATAATACATAACAACTTAGCAAAAAAGAAAAGCTTCACAATTAACAGGAATTACAATTCAAGTGTAAACCTTTTTAATGCAACAACAAATTGGTCAACACTTAAAGGTCCCATATCGTGCTCATTTTCAGGTTCATACTTGTATTTTGTTTCTACTAGAACATGTTTACATGCTATAATGTTCAAAAAAACAATTTATTTTCCTCGTACCTTCTGCCTGAATATACCTGTATTCACCCTCTGTCTGAAACGCTCCGTTTTAGTGCATTTCAACGGAATCGCAACGGAATTCCGTTGCTAGGCAACAGTTTGGGTCCATGTTTACTTCCTGTCAGCTGATGTCATTCACATCCACTGCAACAGGAAATAAACTGGGACACATTTAGAATGTTTGATGTGATGATCTAAATATTGTATATTTGTGACATCATAAAGGGACAGATATCCTAACGGCTTGTTTCAAACGCGTAACTTCTGAATACGGGCTGTGTGTGTTTCTCCGTATATTGAGCGTTTTTGATAGTTTAACAGTATTTATATAGCACTTAAACCTGCTTTATAATGTCAAAGACCTGAAAATCTCACTTTTTACAATATGGGACCTTTAAACAGGAATTCAAATTTTAGTATATAATGTATTTAGTGTATAAACATAGAACTGAATTGATTAGATCAGCCCCATTGTCACCAATGGTATTGGTATCGCTGCATCCCAATTGGACAAGAAAAAAACAAACAAATAATTGGTCAATTGTGAAAATAATCTGCATATTAATAATGAAAACACAGGTTGGGGTCAGATTTATGGTGTCAATCAGATATATTTGCACCAACCTTCACATCTCTTGCTGCTCAGATCTTACGTTGAGGTTGTTAAACATGATTCACGTTATTGCCAGTAAAAGATGAGAACTCATTTCAGGAGGACTTTACTGCATTATTTTAGGGTGTAGCAGCGTGGGGTTTCCGTTTTAGAAAACAGGAGCATGTTGTGGAATGCGAGGCTTACGGAGAGCTTAGGGGGGTCATGGTAGTTTTCTAAAGAACTAAATGATCCTACTAGCTTTCTTTATCTGAGAGTTCACAAGAGGCACTTAAGAGTTGAGGTGATGATGTTCTCAGATACTGAACAGTAAATTCAACCGCATGTCCCTGATGACACAAGGGATGTAAGTTTGCATATATATGTTTGGAAACCACATATTATAGTAACTTCATTAGAAGCAAACTTTGTTGAAAAGGGTGTCCAAACGTCCACACAGCACTGTGAATATGGTTCCAGTTGATAGTGGGGAGGAGGCTGTTTTATCATGCACATATCCTAAAATGTTTGTAACAAAGCATATTTTTGATTAATTTGTACCGGCACATGTTATTGTTTTTTTTGTTTTTTTAACCCCAGAGGTTGAATGTGTCAGTTATTGTTGAGAGGAGACTTGGGTTGATCCCTGCAGAGTAATTTGATCCTGGTTGAACATAGCTGCGTGTCTGCACTGTGGGATTGAAGAGCAGCCAGCAAGCTCGCATGTCTTCCACTGCAGGAGAAAGGAAGCCTTGTGTTGAAATGCAGAGCGGCTGCTGTCAGTGCAGCTCGGCTCACACACACACACACACGCACACACACGCACACACACGCACACACACACACATACACACACACATCAGGACTTGTGTTCTTGTCAAAACGCTCTTCCACATGGTGCTTCCGGTTCATAATAATCCTTTTATTGTGTTGACAGCTCTACAATAGTCGCAGCTTTGAAGTAATTTCCTTTGCATTTGCTATGAAGAGAACCTTTATATTTATAGAAAAAAATCTTATATATACACTACATTGATTGCTTTATGAGAATAAAAACAATCTCACCATTGCAACTGTCAAGCCGTTGTAAAATGTCTTTTTTTCCCCCCTTAAATTGGTATAGGAACAGGAACCTGTTGGTTCAGACTTCTTCTTAAAGGTCCCATATCGTGCTCATTTTCAGGTTCATACTTGTATTTTGTGTTTCTACTAGAACATGTTTACATGCTGCAACGTAAAGAAAACCATTTATTTTCCTCATACTGTCTGCTTGAATATACCAGTATTCACCCTCTGTCTGAAATGCCCCGTTTTAGTGCGTTTCAACGGAATTGCGTTGCTAGGCAACAGTTTGGGTCCATGTTTACTTCCTGTCAGCTGATGTTATTCACATACACTGCAACAGGAAATAAACTAGAACACATTTAGAATGTTTATGTTTAAAACCGTGTAATGGTCTAAATATTGTATATTTGTGACATCACAAATGGACAGAAATCCTAACGGCTTGTTTCAAACGCACAGTTTCTGAATACGGGCTTTGTGTGTTTCTACATGGATTGAGTTTTGATACTTTCACAGTATTTATATAACACTTAAACCTGCTTTATAATATAAAAGACATGAAAATCTCACTGTTTACAATATGGGACCTTTAAAGGGGACATATCGTGCTCATTTTCAGGTTCATACTTGTATTTTTGGTTTCCACTAGAAGATGTTTACGTGCTTTAATATTAAAAAAACACACATTTACAAGTATACAAGTATGAACCTGAAAATGAGCACGATATGGGACCTTTAATACTCTTCTCATCTCACTAGGAATAAGTAAGCAAACAAGCTGATTCCATTTGTATTTAGGAAAAGAAATATGAATCGTATTGCAAGGAAACGGTGTAAAAAGAAGCAAGCTTTTCTTAGTTTACTTTTTGCAGTGGGTTTAGAATCAAACACTGGAATGCAGCTTAATCCCTACGTGACTTTTTATATGTAGTCGCACTAATAACTACAACTCCTAAAAAAAACCTTTAGGCCCCGGTGTGGCGGCCACGTTCACGGGTCAGCTGCCTGCCTGCCTCAGTCATTGTTCCAGGCTGCTCCTCACCATGCTGCTTTCTTCTTTTATCAGTTACCCAGCTTTTAAATCCACCACCGCACGGCCCCTTTGAGTTCTGACATGGACCGTCGTATGAATATGACAACTGTGAAGACTGGCCTTTTCTTTGTTAGAAACTGGAACGTATTTTTGACACTGTAATACTGAATAGTCAGTGTGTTTCTCATGGTGAGTCAGTCGCCGCCTTAGTATATATTACAGGTTTACCACGACTCTTATTGTAGGTTCATCTGCAGTGGGCTTCATCCCCCACATGGACTTTACCAACACTAGTGGGAGAGAGAAGATGGAAAACAGTCCTGTAATGCAGATTGTATTCATCATACTAATGTGGAACTGAAGCGGTGGCTCAGCTCAGTAGCTTTAATACTCACATCTGGTTCCACTGTATGATCTGGATTTGAACACAGACTATATTGTTTTACATATGTCATGCTTTGGGGGGCAGCTAAAGGTTAGATCAGGCAGCAGCCATGTTCTGGCTCCTGTTGCAGAGAGACAACAGTAGCTCATACTGTCGACCTCTTCTCCCTTTCTATACTGCAAAAAGTAGATTCAAGACAGATTTACGCCAGTGGGCAGAGGTAATAGTGCTGGTTTCAAGTGCAGTTTATTATATTATTATATTTTATATCATCAGATTAATATAAAATATAAGAATGAAAAAAAGGAAAACACGAATTATATAAAATGAATGCCTGTTTGTTAAACCAAGATGATATGGCGGTACTGCACTTTATCAAGAAAACCTGTCTTTATTTTCTTTTTTATAAATCTGTCGGAACTTATCTACACAAGAAGCAACCTCACTTCAACTCAGGATTATGCTGTATGGCATATTTTGGCTTTGCCTTAAATACTTCATCATGTTAAAGGACAACAGTTGGTGCAGTGCTGCTGACTGCTTTCCAAAGCACAACATGGTGTTTTTCCTTCCTTCCAGGTAGCTCGTGGCTTCACTTCATTTAAATGTGATATGAAAATGAACATGCAGAGTTAGAGGTAATGCATGCACAGTGAACATAATGTCTGCTTTTATTGTCATGAGTTCTGTTATTGTAGCATGATGGTGCAAGCTCCTTTGGGACGTATGTCTGCAGTGCATTACTGAGCAATGACAACTTTACATTATACTTATACTGAATACGGGCTGTGTGTATTTCTCTGTTTATTGTGCGTTTTGATAGTTTAACAGTATTTATAAAGCACTTAAACCTGTTTTTATAATATAAAAGACATGAAAATCTCACTTTTTACAATATGGGACCTTTAAATGTAAAATATACATTATTTCTATGGGAGAAAACTGGTATGATCCTTTGAGTTGTCATTACAGCAAATAGCCAGTGTAGTCTCTCACAGTATGCTTTTTCACTACATAACCTATTTATATATGAAACTGAATATTTGAACCCAACGTGGATACTCTTGGAGTGGAATGTGCTATAAATAAGAACCTCGGGGAAAGTGGACCTCCACTGTTCTTTTTCCCCCAAAGTTTTCTATTTCACTCCTCATTGTTGAATCTCAAAGTGCCTCAAGGTCAGCGGTGTGTTTTCTGCAGCTCTGCTTTTACAGCGGCAGCATCTCGCCAAATGAGCTGGCACCATGCTGCCTTCCACTGTGAACTCCACCTGCCTGTCTCAACCTGTGGATGACTGATGTGTTGTTTTATGTACTTCTTAGGCTGTCTCTCACTCATACGCCCACGTATGTCACTGCCTGTGCTGCGCGACTCAGATCACTGCCTTTCACTTGTTCCCTTTTTTATCTTCCTTCAGCTGTTGGTCCCATGCACTGAAAGACAACGGTTACACGTTCACATATCATTTGCATTACAATTTAGATAAGGTGTGCTGAATCCCTAAACCTATATGTGGCCTTCTTTCTGTTGCTAATGCCAGTGTGGAGATTACAACACAGTGGGAGCAGAGAGAGGTTCTTCATCTCCCCCCAGAAGGAGTTGTTGTCAATTCTTTAACACAAATCATAATGAAGGTTTGTGATAGTGTGTGACGGTGTTATCAAAGATCGCACTGTTAAGCTATATTCTCTTGAGAGGCACAGAGGGAGCAGTTCCAAACGCAGTGTCAATCACAGGGGCACTGCGTCTTGGGAGATGGAGGGGGAGGAAGGGGTGCATGATTATCTTTCACAGTTCCCACCCATATCTCCACTCACCACATACAGTACGCCCAATCTACTCTCTCTTCTGCAGTCTACATGAAACCACCCGTTAAATGCACAGTTCATGAACATTTCAATTACTGCCATGCCGTCACGTCTGAAGCCACCGCACGGCTTCAGAACCAAAGACACTTCTCACGGTCGCAGGTTATTTGTTATCACTGTTAGGCGAAATATGAACCGGCTCAGATGAAAATGGGACACTAATTCAACCGTCTATTGAGGCTTAAGACGATACACAATGGGACAGATGCTCAAACCTACGAGGCATGGTTAGCCTAAGCCAGGGGTCGGCCACCTTTACTATCAAAAGAGCCATTTTAGGCAAAAAACAAAAACAAAACAGAAATCTGTCTGGAGCCGCAAAACATGTGATCATTGTGATGAAGGTAACACAGTTTATAGTCTAAGCATATAGTATATAAGTCTAATGCAGTGAGGGACAATATCTGTCATTGTTTTGTGTTGTTAATTGATTTCCAATAATAAATATATACATACATTTACATAAAGCAGCATATTTGTCCACTCCCATGTTGATAATAGGATTAAATACTGGACTAATCTCCCTTTAGTATCCCTAAAGTAAAGATTTATTTTTAAATCAACACTTCCTGCTTTTCATATCCCGCAGTGCGTGATGCCAAATACAGTCAGCGAGGACAGGTTTTGGTAGAAGTCAGTTCGGTACCAGACCTGACAACCTCACTGTGAGTCACTGCACCGGGCTGTTTGCCAAGAAATAGTTCCAGATCGTCACTCCTCCTAAAACCACAACATTGTGGTGATTACATTTTTTGTTTGTGTACCAATTAAACATGTGAGACACAATGTGTTAATTAGTATGTTGGGAAGGTGATAATAAAATTTGATTTGAACTTTGGACGCAGCCAGACTACATGTCTCCTCCTGTTTACAGTCTTTATGCTAAACTAGGCTCACCACGTCCAGCTCTGTACTTAACGCACATGACATGACATTCAGTTTCAATACCTTCACACTACCTGGGTTAAAAGGGGAGATATCATCTGGAGTACCTACCAACCCACAAACTGTGGAATAAGACGACCCAGTCAGTTTTTTTGTGGGCTGCATAGATCAGAAAACGTGATTCAACAAGTATTCAGATGTGGCTTCCCTTCCTATGTCACATGCACATGTACACTGATCAGCCATACCATTAAGACCACTGACAGGTGAAGTGGATAACATTGATTATCTGGTTACAATGGCACCTGGCAGTGGGGGGGATATATTAGACGAGGGCAAGTGAACACTTTAAACTTTGTGTTGGAAGCAGAAAAAATGGGCTTGAAAAAGTGACTTTTAGCCCCAAAGAGCAGTGGGATCATCGGGTCTCCCTTTCTTTACTTGACTGAGTTTCTACTCTTCATTAATCTGTCAGAATAAAAGCTTTAGAAATGTACACATTACACTTAAAAACAAAACAATCAGCCACATGTATGTTCAGAGATAAAGTCAAAAAGTCAGGTTTCATTCAGCCTCCAGTTGTTCGATGCGGAGTGTCACAGCACCTTAACTGCTCCCTAGAGGAGGAGGAAAAAAAAAAAGTTGAAGGGAGGAAACCTATCAAATTCAATGTCTCTGTGTCTCAGGCTGAGCTGAATGAAACTATGCGAGCATGAAATTCCCTAATGGAAGCCGTCTGTTTTCAACCTTGACTGTCTCTTAAAGAGCTCCAGATAAGAGCCGCCAGGAGAAGAAAGGCCCGAGTAGTAAAGCTACAGTTTCATGCCTTTAAGAGCTCCAAAGGGAGAGGAAAACTGTCACTGTGATGAACGGAAGAGCCACCTGGTTTAACCAGTTCAATCAACTGGTGTTCATATTTTAGTGGTTTCATAAAGACTTTATGGGTTCACAGTAACCAGGGATGTCGTGAAGGGTAGAGCCCTGTAAAGTAAACTTATTAATGGATAGTGGGCACGACCACTTTCCATTTGCCTTTATTCACTTCCTAAATGTCCCAGTCTTTCAACAAAAACCTGTTGTTTGAAATCTACAGACATTTAAGCATGTGATTGTTAAATGAAAAAAACATATGGTGCAATGTTCACCATGTGCATCTATGATTGTAGCCATGGCCTTTGAATTTTTGATTGAGTAGGATTTGACTGATATAAAAATAATTCCTATGAATCATCACTAACACTGGATTTTCTTATTCTGATGTGTTCGGGACGTCATCAACCTCTATAAAAACAACAACATAATGACCAGGTGCCAGAACGTAAGCACACATCCAAGAGGATGCTACGGAAATGGTGGACACAGCAACGAAAAAAAAGGCAAATATAGCGAGGCAAAAATGGCAAGCAGACAATTAAAGCTCGTTCCAAAACGAGAGTTGGCTTTCACCCGCTGGCGAGCAACTTAACCCTAACCGAGGGCATTTCATTTTATGATTTCCTTTCCTTTTATCTACATTTACATCATTATTAATACACAGAGTTAAATATATACAGTAGAAATAAGGTGCCAACGGTCCTTTATCCTTCACATCACACAAAGATCCCTGTTATTGCACACATGTTGTTGAGGATTTCCCCTCAGCAGTGCTTCATAACAAGTGCTGGGACTGTAGGGAGCTGTCTGTGAGGTGATTGAACCCAGAGTTCCTCTGTGTGGTGGAGCAGAGACAGAGGCAGAGCCGTCCTAATGGGAAACACAGACCTGGGTATAAATATCCACAGTGCAGCGCTTTCTGCTGTGTGTGTGTGTGTGTGTGTGTGTGTGTGTGTGTGTGTGTGTGTGTGTGTGTGTGTGTGTGTGTGTGTGTGTGTGTGTGTGTGTGTGTGTGTGTGTGTGTGTGTGTGTGTGTGTTGCCAAAGGGGAGGAGCAGGAGCAGGGGGGGTTATGCCAGCACACTTAAGGCTATGGCGAGGGTAATGAGAACCATGTTGGTGGGGGTTAGACCTTGCTAAATGACTCATTCCATAACAATGCTCCAAACCCCAAAATGGAGTGCGGGATCATAGATGTGATCTCACAGCAGTCGGTTCACGTCTGCATCAAGCTTTGTGTTTAACCTTTTACAATGTGAGTAACTGTTCATATTATAGATGACCAAAAAAGATGGAAAATATGTTGTTGTACACAGTATGCATGTACAGGTATTTATTATTGGCCTACAGTTATGTGATCTGTTTTTTTAAAGGGACTGTTTGTAAGAATCAGAAATGTCTTGTTAACAGCGACACCTGTGGCCGTTAAGTCAACGAAAGTCAGCGTCCTGCTGCTCGCGCTTGTGCTCGCTCTACATAGACATGAACGAGCATCCGTCAAAACAGTGAGGAGACACATTCACTAGATATTCTCAGAGCTAAACTAACTCTTCTGCAGTGTGGAGTGAGCAGCATGCACGGGAGAGGTGGAGAGAGAGAGAGAACGAGCGCGGTCTGTGAGTGAAGGCAGGCAGAGGAGCAGAGTACAGCAGAGACTCCGGTCCTGGAGACCAAAGCTACGGTCTCCCCCGAAAAGTTATCTAACTATAATGCAAAGAATCTCTGTCTGTCTGTTGGTGTGTCCTTCGTATATCTCGAGAACCGTTCCTCCAATCTACGTCACACTTGGCGGGTGTACTGCTGGGAACCTATAAGGACGTGTAGTGTCGAACTTGGTGCAATTTGGACACGCTGGCAGGGTTCTTCAAGGCTCTGCAGACTGAGTTGAGCTTGTTGTCTGCAGCGGTCAGACCGCGGCTCATTGACTACGGTTCAGTTTTGCTGCTGGATACTGGATATATGTTACAACCCAACTCTTCTTCACTTCCCTGGAGTCAACAAGCAATGAAGGGTTCTCAACAGCATTTGCTGCATTCAGTTACATTTTCACTTTATGTCGTAGTTTCAGGGCCCAACCATGTAGTTCTTTCCTAAACCTAAAGTGACGCCAAGGGGCGTGATGAAGATGATGATGATGTGTTCCCTTTAAGAATTCAACTTTTCGTTTGTAAGAGGAAGACATTGTTATCTCATCTTAATATGTACATAGTGTCTCTCAAGCCAGAAAATGAAGAAGAAGAATTACTTCAACAATCTTTTAAAAATGTTTTTCACTCCTTGTTACAGGTAGGAGCACAGGACCCATCGACATGCAGAGATGTTCAAGTGAGCAGTTAGGGGTTGCTCAAGGGCACCTCAGCAGTGACGGGCACCTCTCGGGCGACCAGCCCACACTCCGTACAGTACTTGGTCCGTGCTGGACTTGAACCAGCCGACCTCCCATGCCAAGCCCCCCACAGACTGAGCTACTACCGCCCACGCAGGTAAGACACAAGCTGAATGTAATAAACTGAGCTGGTTCTTCTCACACAGTGTTTTAAATGGACTAGAGCTAAACTGCAGTCACATTTTAAAAACAAAATGTGCTTTTACGAAGAAATATTTCTTATACATCGGTGCTAAAACAGTCATTATCAATAAAGCAAACATGCCCACCGTTCTCTGCCAACAGCCTCTCAAAAGAGAGGATTTGCTGCTATTGTCTGTTTTTATATAATTGAAGATGGAATATCTTTGGGATGCGGACCGTTAGTCGGACAAGACAAATAATTTTAAGACACCACCTTGGACTCGTGATAAACATTTATTTTTCTATTTGTGGACATTTGAGGCTGGTTAATCAATAACAAACATAACTGTCACTTGTAGCCCTACTCCATATTAGGGGTGGGAATCGATTCACGATTCATGTATTGCGATATTAATTTTGAAATAGATTTTTTTATGCAATAATCGATATGTTTGCTTCATTTGAGTCTATGTGGAGGTAGAAGGAAGTTACCACTTTTATTGTTGTAGTCTGAGTAATGTGACGTCATATCCGTTCCGTATCCGTCAACCAAAACAAACCTCAGCGAGCCGAAACGAGAAAGTAGAAAACGTTGGAAGGTCAGCATGGATCCGACCTGCGCCCTCTCATGTTAAATCCAGCGTGGTAAACACTACACATCCAGTAAAGGATGGAAACACTTTGGGTTTCACACATTGACAGGAAAAGCAGAGCTAGACATCACGGCTAAAGCTGCATGCTAACTCTGTAATGGACAGGAAACGTTATCGTATTACGGTAACGTAAGCTCCCGATGGAGCTGACCATGAATGTAAACTCAGAAAAAAAAGTCTGGAAACTTGTGTTTGGTGGATTATTTCTCTGTTGTTACAATGCTAATGGTCATTGTATTTTATATCGTTGGAAAGCCTGTTTATTTACCTTCACAATGATGTCCAACTTGTAAGGATCATGCATTTGTAGGATGAGCAGCACAGCTGATCATGTGGGTAGCGCCCAAGTGAAATTTGCCAAAATTCTCTGCCGATGCTTAACAGTGTATTCTCCTGTTTCCAACGATGTAAAATACAATGCCAATTAGCATTGTAACAACGGAGAAATAATCCACCAAACACAAATTTCCAAACTTTCTTTTCCGAGTTTATAAAGAGAACCGAGCTAGCGACCACCTTGGAGAATTTAGAGGAAGTGTCCACGTGTGACTACATCCGTTTTTCAAAATAAGGTGTTAACAAAGGGAACTGTATATACAAAATGCATATATGGAAATAAGATTGATTAGATTATATTCACCAGAAGTATAAAACATTACATGTCCCTTATAAATTAAAAAGAAAATACCACTAACCTGTAAGGGAAATGTCTTTAATCTTTGATTTTTGGGTTGCTGGAAAAAGAAATAATTCCTGACAATGACTGATATATTTGACTTCAGGACAACTCTGACTACATATACATGCTGAAAAGCAAACATTTTCACTGGATTAATTTACCCTAGAAGTGTATGACTGAACTTTTTCCCCATGGTCTAGTGTTAAAACAGTTAACACAAAAAATTGCAATACAAATCGAATCAGCACCCGAGTATCGTGATAGTATTGAATCGGGATATAGGTGTGTATCGTCCCAGCCCTATTTCACATACTCTATTTTTAAATCACATTTTAGCTGTGTTTGGTTAGACACCTCTAGCTTGCTTTTGATGTACTGTATTTAGATGTTGGGTATGAAACGTCATGCTTGACCTTGGGAACAGTCTGAGAAATGCAGTTGAAAGAAACAAAAAGTGACTTTGACTTAATTTTTTTATCACACTGTTCAGAGATGTTTACTTGCAGTCAGCTCTCTAATAGATCTCAATGAGGTTTATAGACATTTATAGTCGGAGATCCACCACCTTGTGCACCAGCCTGAGATGAGACGAGGGCAACGCCTGCCTCCTTCAGAAAGCTTGATCTCTCTGATATGATTTTTGGCTGGAAGCAGGAAGACGTTGGATGGAGGGAGATGGATTGTGTGGGTATTAACGCTGTGTGAGGCCTGAGCAGAAAACTCTGCCAGAGTGAGGCTGGCAGCCTCGTCGCTGGCTCGGGGAAGTGAACAATCTGCAGTGTGAGTGTTGTGATTTATACAGAACAGCTGTCAAGAGGGGTGGAATCATAGCAGTAAGTAGCAGTCGGTGACTTTCAGCAAACAGACAAAGACCTATTTATTTAGTTGCGTCGTCTCTACCGGAGATGGATGTGCTTTCTGATGAGGCCCAAATACTGCAGCCGTTCTCTGGGAGAGAGAAATAAAGGGAGAGCTGGAAAGAGAGACTTCAGAGGGGGAAGAAAAGAGAGGGAGAGAGGGAGAGAGAGAGAGAGAGAGAGCAAGACGTGGAATCCCAGGCCGGCACCAGCCTTTATTAGTGGCGTCCCAGTAATATAACCACCTCTCAGAGGACAGCCATAGAATTTCCTGTTCCTTCCAAATCTCGGCCAAAAATGAGGCCATCATTACCTCTGGTGAGGAGAAACCCTGCCGCAGCCCAGAGAGAGGAGAGAGAGAAAAACACAGACTGAGCCAGGCTGGCTTCACACCAGACCTGCAGCCCTGCAGCCCTGCAGCGCGGCCAACCAGCTCGACATTTTATTAACATTATACCTCCATCTTCTTTTTTTCACTCCAGATATTTAATGCTTCAATTTCCTCTCGTCTGTATACTACGTTCCTTTACACTCAATCTGTTATGCTGTGGGTGCACACAGGCATTTCCTAAACAAAACTGTTTATTTAAGAGTTTTTTCAATTCAGATTGAGCCCTTTGAAACACTCTAAGGAACTTAAAGCAGCAGTAGGCGGTATATTTGTTGGCATCATTGGGCAAAAATTCCATAATAAACTTTCAGCATATTGTAATTCAAGTGTTCTGAGAGAAAACTAGACTTCTGCACCTCCTCATGGCTCTGTTTTCAAACATTAAAAAAGGTAATTTCAGAGAGAGAGAGAGAGCGTTCACTCGTGAACTCAGATCAAACTGTCAAACTAGGCAGCGCTGATCAAATATGAATCAATATTCTGTTACTGTGATGCCTGTAATTAAGAGTCGGAGATCCTTAAGCCTCGTCCACACCGGGAACGTCAGGAGCGCGTGGCGGCTGCGTTTCCGGTTGTTGTTTTTTTTTCGGTGTCCATGTTAACAGGTTAGAGCAGCCACACTGCCCGCGTGAGACGAGCGGCTCGGCTGCGTCTCTTCTAGAGATCCGAGAGATTCTCGCCTATTTTTCACGCGAGCCGCGCGGTTCACAGCAGCAACAGACTGTGAAGGTGATCTATTGACTGTATATTGACATCATATCGGCAACATTACAACAGTTTCAATGTCTATCTGTAGAAAATGTTACGGAGATGAAAAAAAAGTAAAGACTTGTTTTTAGATCAACACTTCCTGCTTTCATTTCAAAATAAAAGCCCTAAAGCGTTTTTTTTCTGTGGACAGAATTCCTTCATTTGTTAACACAAGGCTTTTATTCTGAAATATGTGCAGGACAGTGTTGCAGAACATGCAGTGACTTGGAGAGCTTCATGAATGAATCTAGTACGGGGTTTTAATTGTGGATTATTACTATTACTTACAAATTACCACACATTTCCTAACCTTTCTCTGTCTAAAATAAATATAAATGATATTTATAATGAAATGAAATGGCCATTACGAAAGGCAAACTCTATGTAGAAAGAAAGTAAAATATACATTTTCTAAATTTAAAGACACTTTTGGAAGTATGGCAGTAAAAGAGCTTAGGAGGTTATATTCGCTGATATGAGCGTTTCTGCTCCCCTGTCTGTATATGAGCTTCCTGTATTGGTGTCCTATCCAGTCTTTGGTGTTGTTTGACTCCTCATGAATGGATGAATGTTGTGTTTGTTTGGAGCACAGCCCCAGAGGCTCTCCACACTCTCACAATGACAGGAAACTCATTCATCCAGCTCCTGCTGAAACCTGAGACCTGAGACCCAAAATCTGTGCACTCACTCGACCAGCCAATTACCCATATATATCTAGATTAGACCGTTTATAAAGAGGAGGAAGTCTGAATCAAACTGTGCCAGCAGTTTCCTCTCATTATCCAGTTGTAAAATGAGCCTGCTCATTTGATATGTTTCTGCCCTGAGGGGGTCAGGGGATCTTTCCAGCCAGTTAAAGCTCTAAACATTCTCCCTGATTCATGAGTAGACGATCTGCACACCGCGCACAACAATACCTCAAAAACGCTCATTGGTTTACTGTGGAAACACCCACTGGGTAAGCAGAACATTTTCCAGTGTTCTGGCCAGGCCCTGAGGTTTTTAAGGTGTTTTCTTCCAGCCTGCCTTCCACCGTTAAAGTTGCAGCAGACCACGTTTGCATAATGCTCAATTATTATAATTGCGTAATTAGACATTTCTTTTGTAGTTTTGCATTTCCCCATAATACCATATATCTGATAATTTTCCAATAAACTGAAGGCTTAAGGCCCCATTAACGTGTGATCTGTCTATGAATCTGTTATCTGGATAATGACATCCAATCCACGGGGCACTGCATTCACAAAAACAGTATTTTATCTTCATTCTGCCCACATTGTGATGAGATCTCAATATGCTAATTAGATGTACAGGGAAACAAACATGGCAGTGCCCAGATCAAGGGAAGCAATGCCATGAATGGACATGATTCATTTGTAAATCACTTTTTTTTTTAATCCCTATCCTATCCCAGCCCAGTCGCACAGCAGTTTGTGAAATAGTCACGAAATTGAATGTATTGATTCGTGTACGTAGAAACAAATTTAAATTTTTTTTTTTTCATAATGGTCAGCACGAAATCAATTCAAATGTAATCCACATAACCGTGAACACCGGGAAGTATGAAGAGCGGCGATTGCCGCGTAGGGAGGAGGTCGGAGTGTATGGGTGGGTCAAAACAATTTAACCCAGGAGACGTTTGTGTCCCGTGTGAAACCACGAGTCAAAGTTGATTTATTACCTCAAGGAGGTTATGTTTTCAACGGCGTTGGTTTGTTTGTTTGTTAGCAGGATTACTCCAAAAGTTTGCGATGGATTTGAATGAAATGTTTTGGAGGGGTGGAGTGTAGCCCAATGAACAATCCATTCGATTTTGGTGGCGATCTGGATCATGATCCAGATTCAGGATTCCGATCAGCCTGAGAATTAAGACCTCTGGGTATAACACATGCGCAGTGTAACTGATGACACGTTGATGACGCATAACCCCACCTCCTTCTTCGAGCAGAGAGATACGTGTGTGGATGTGTGGTGAGAAAGAACAAAGCGGTAGATGACGGGATGAGAGACAACGTGGTGTAACGTTATACAGACATAACAAGGCTGCTGAATGAGAGAGGCATCTGCCGATACATTACACGGAAACACACCGCGTTAATAATAATAAGCTGACCACCTCATGTAATCGCCAGCTGTGAGCTGCGATCTGTTTTTAAAGTCCCGCACCTTGGCGGAGGTCTGTCCTCTCCGAGTACCATTCTAGTTTATCATGTAACTTCCGTACTTAAGTTTCACCACTTCCGGTGTTAATCGAACCCAAACCGCAATCTTTTCCTAAACCTAACTAAGTAGTTTTATTTTGAAAAGACTGGAGCGGAAAAATTGACAATTGCGTCTCGTGTTGCTGGACATTTAGGATTAGCATTATTTTTAGGATAATGCCCGAAAAATACGTTGTTGAAAGTCGTTCCGAGCGTAACAAAAAAATCCGTGGAAATCCGTGTCTATTTACACAAATCAAATAGATTACAATTCGTGACTATTTCACAAACTGCCGTGAGACTGTGTTGCACATCTAGATAAGAGATCCAGATTAGCGCCAGGTGTAATTGGGGTTGAAGAGTGCCTTGATAGATTGAGAAAGTGATCAAATCACATGGTTGAAAATTCCTCTCAATGAAATTGGTTTGTGTTTCTGATGTAGCTAAACACAGAAATCACATCTCAGACGTTTCTCTTGTGTCTTTCTCCTGTCTGAAGCTTGAAACGGTTACTGGACGGGGACTATTGAGACTCCCTGCTCGGACCTTATAGCAAACACATGCTGAAGCTGAGATTTTAATGATTTAGACTTCATTTGAACCCGCCACCACCACTGCTGTAAAGCTATTTCTCATAGTCCATTTTAATTAAGCAAGGAGCAGGGCCACCGCTGCACGCAGTGTCACAGCAAAGCTGTTTGAACTGTAAACCACGCTGGCAGGATTTAGGTTTCCCAGCTTCCTGGATTCAATTACACTCTCCAAAACTCTCACAGCAGCCACACATTTCCAAACCCTGGTTGGTGTGTGAAAACAGCAAATTCACTTCAGTTGAATTACTGTATGTTGGTGAGTACCAGGAAATGATTGGTAAGGTTTTTTGTTTTTTTTAGCATGTCTGTGTGACTATTAGGGATGGGTATCGTTAGGATTTTATTGATACTACTCCTCTTTTTATATACTCCTTATCGGTTGGGTTCTTTAGCAATACTCCCATAGGTTCTTTTTCATTACTAAATAATGGCTTTTTGATATATTATTTAAAAAATACATAATAATAAATTACACCAAAACGTTAAAAAGTACTGATAAAAGAACCGATAATGTCGGAGCTTATCAATACTGGAGCGTTATTTAACCTCCAATACCGGTCTTTAATAATTTAGCACTGGTGCCCGTTTAACACTGGGTTTCGGTACCCATCCCTAGTGACTGTGACACACTTTGGACACATATGTGCAACATTTATGTTGTATTTAAAACTGAACAAACTGTTAGGTTTACTTAAAGGGACTGTTTGTAACTTCTTACACGTATAAATCATTGCGGGTCGCGTGTGTCTCCGCTGTTCAGACTCAGACTCCAACACAAACTACAGTGAAGCACCAAAACCTCTTGGTTGTATCTAGTGAAGCCCGTCTGTTAAACAGTGTTGGCCGCGGTCGGAGGACGCGGAGGAGACCGTAGCTTTGGTCTCCAGGACCGGAGTCTCTGCTGTACTCTGCTCCTCTGCCTGCCTTCACTCACACACCGCGCTTTTTCTCGCTCTTTCGCTCCACTCTCACGTGCATGCTGCTCACTCCACACTGCAGAAGAGTTAGTTTAGCTCTGAGAATATCTAGTGAATGTTCAGTGGACGTTTGTGTTATTTAAATGTAATGTTCCATCTTAAGGCTGTTGGTAAATCCTCAACTGCTGCTTATGCTAGTTTCTACAGGGCCGGCACAACAGTCTAAAATTCACACGAGAAGGCTCACACACTTTGACCATATGCTTTAATTCTGTATAGTTTACGATGGAGTGTGGTCGTATATGCAGCAATAAACACTCTTATAGCATCAGATATTACTTTGGCACGGTGTGAATCTGAAGTGGGAGGCTGTCTGAACGCTGTGGGGGAACGCTCTGTCCGTCCAGTCTGCTTTTATTTCGCTCTGCTGATCGACACATTCGGGTGACGTCGCCGTAATTAAATGTTTCAAGTGTCCACATATAAACCCGACTTCAGTTGAACAGTGTCGGCGTGCAGTTTGACACAAATCGTTGTCAGTTTAGCTCGACTATCATGAGCTACTGGGCGCTACAGCGCTGCTACCATTCCTGGTGCGCTGCCAAAACTATTGAACAGTTCCGGTCAAATACACATACTGTTCCACCCCTAATATATACTGTATATATATATTAGTCTATAAGTGAATAGGAATGTATTATTACTAGTTGAAAATTCACCTCACATCAAAAGTATGAATATAAAGCTTCATCAGATGTTATACATGTACCAGATCACACTGAGTTACAATTTAGTTTTACTATTTAAACAAATTAAATGAATTGCAATCTTTCTTTTGATCAGGACAGACAGCTTATCGGGTCATTTTGTAAATTTGTGTTTGATGTTACCATTTGAGTGTTTTAATTAAGACGAAACCGTTCCAATTCCCTTAAAGGAGCTCCACGTGTTGTGATACCTGAGGCGGTTTGGGGGGTGAGCTTTTAAACAAAGTCATCCATTCTGGCTGTTTCCTCTTTGGCTCAGGGAGGTGCAGCGGGAGCAGCTGCAGGGGGGACGTGGGAGATGAGTTGTGCTGTGGCTGGTAGCCCTGGGCGGACTGAGAGGCTCTGCAGTCTCCTGTTACCGGTGTGTGGACGGAGATGAGTGAGTCGAGGGTGAGAGGTCAACAAAGCTTCCTCCTCAGTGTGTAGTAAACAGGGAGGAGACGACGAGGTCCGACGGATCCATTTCAGCCTCTTATTGCCCCTCTGAAAGCTTTATGGGCTTTTCCCATTGGACTTCAAACACAACACAGACTCACAGGACTATTTTAATGAGGTATAGCAAAAAAGGTCAGAGGTCATCAGTGATCACAACTGAACTTGTAAAAGTTAACCAATATCCAAGAAATGTGTTAATTAGTTGGTCATATTTACTTGTAGAGTAATGAGAAGAGTTTTTCATTACGTAACATTACATAAGAAAGTCTGTTAAAGGCGGTTGTGATTTATTTACGGTAGCTACGTTGTTATGGTTGTTACGTAATGTTATGTAATGTTACACAAGAAAGTCTGTTAAAGACGGTTGTTATTTAGTTATTTACGCTAGTTACGGTTGTCACGTAACGTTACATAGGAAAGTCCGCTAAGGGCAGTTGTGATTTATTTACAGTAGTTACGTTGTTACGTAACATTACCTAAGAAACTCTGCCAAGGGTGGTTGTTATTTATTTATGCTAGTTACATTGTTACGTAATGTTACGTAACGTTACACAAGAAAGTCCGCTAAGGGTGGTTGTCCTTTATTCACGGTAGTTACGTAATGTTACATAAGAAAGTCCGCTAAGGCTGGTTGTTATTTATTTACAGCATTGTGCGTTTCTGCAAGCGTGATATGAAACATGTTTATGAAACAGTCAACGTGTCCGTGGTTTGTGGAAACGTTCAATGCCAACATTTTCTCTGGGGTCTGGGTCTATTGACCAACATTCGCGGCTACTGCCACAACTCGGCAAAAATATTAACAACATTAGAAGCTTTTTTAAATAAGTGATCCCAGAGAGATAATTCAGGCTTTTTATTTTTTGGCACTAGAGTTACACAGACATCCAGTGTAAGCGCTTACTGGAACCCCATCTTCAGACTCCTGACTGTGTTACCTCCTAATAGTCCATTGCACCTCATTCAGATGACCTGAAAATACCTGAATATTACTAATACATTCAGCCCAAGTGCCGACCCGAGCTGGGTGTATTTGCTTAATCCTGTTAATCTAGTTGATAGCGCTGCAGGGAGGGGCCCCGAGGTGTTGTGGGAGACCCTGATTGGGTGTGATGTCATCTGTTTCTGCTGCTTAACTGGGCTTTGCCTTTAAGTGCTTTCCAGTATGTTTGGAGATCAAAAGCCACACTCGCCAGAGCAGCTTTAATCACCTCCTCTGCTAGGGGCAGGTGTGTGTGTGTATCTCTGTGTGTGTGTGGTATTGGTTGTGTGGTACGGATATGCAAAGGGTTGCTGGCATTTCCAAAGATAGCCAGGCTGACATTTCTATTGACTTTGATGTTGATAATCCCTCACAAGTTCCCCAAAGCTAACTGATAGTGTGCGTGTGTGTGTGTGCGTGAGTGCGTGTGTGTGTGTGTACGTGTGCGTGTATGTGTGTGTGTGCATGCGCAGCAACAAAGTACGTGTATTTACTAGCAGGTTGTTGGGTCAGAATCAGCGTTATCAGTGTTTACCTATGAAAATGTTCCAGATGTTCCAGGAAAGTAAACATTTTTTTTTTTTGATGAGATTAAAAATCCAGAGTAACATCAATGATTTGTTATTTACACCTTGTTTGATCCTCATGATTTCCCCACAGACAAAAATTAAAGACACAATTAAAGGGCATGACATCACAGTTTAAAGGGCACTTTAAAGCCGTGTTCATTCGTGGCCAGGCGTGGGAGGTCGCAAATGGAAAACTGCCTCATTAGGATGAGTGTGTGTTTAAGCTATCAAGGTGGAAACATGTAACATGTCACAGTGGGAGCTGCCGTTTGACAACCCTGACCTCTTGACCTACAATGTTATTTTCATTTAGTTTTCCTTGTAGAGGAATAGACAGGTGTATAATCCTCAACCAGGCATAGACGACGTCAGATGATGAGCCAATATTCACCCTGTTTTTGAGCCATTAGTCTCCCTACCTTTTTCACATCTGTTGCAGAAGATTGTATCACAGTCAGTTGAGAATTGTGCATTGCAAAAGTTTATTCACACTATGCTGTTTTCACACTAATAAAGGGATAGTTTGGGTGTTTTTAAGTGGGGTTGTATGAGGTACTTATCCATAGTAGGAGTATTACTTACAGTAGATGGCGGTCGTGTTTCTGCCGTCCCGTCCACACTGTATTGCTTTGCTCCGGTGTCGGTACTCTTGTCTGTTTCTCCAAGCTGGGGGCACGCCGACCGTCATCTACTCTAAGTAATACACCTACTATGGATAAGTACCTAATACAACCACACTTCAATACACCGAACTATCACTTTAAAGTGGCAGTAAATGCATGTCTTGGTATGCGATTGGACTGGTTTGAACAGATTATCAGCCAGAAGGGAAGCAAGCTGCCACTCAGAGTAACGACACTCAACAGTCTTAACCTATAGTAACACTCAACCTGATGACAACATGTTATGATGTTTATGTTTTTTCAGTAAGAGAAATTAACGGATTTCAGCCTGAAGGCTTTTGCACACGTTGCAAATAAACAACACGAAAATGCGAAATGCTCGCCTGCGAATATTACATGCCTAGGGCTTTTATTGTGAAAGGTAAGAAAAGAAGGAGTGGATCTGGTCTGTGCTGCCTTTCTCAAGGTTGAAAGGAGTAATCAAGTTACCATCTTGGTTCGGACTACGGAGTATCTGTGTTGTTGTTTCATAAATATAGGCGTAACTCAACCCGTTACTTACAACTTGATTGCTTGATGCCTTTATTCGTGTTGCGAAAGCTCAGGAAATTGACCTTGTTCCAAAAATAAAGTATGTTGTTTTTGTTTTTTTTACCGCATACCACCAAAATATTAGCTAGAGCACTTCCATTTGGTATATTTCACTTAGAGGAGGAATAACTGGAATCTGGCTTTACATTTGTGTGACAGCAAACCGACGCGCCCGACGAGCCTCATCCAGCTCCTGTTTACCTTGTAAACCGACGACATCCTCCCTCCACACAGAGCTGTGTTTGTCTCCGTCAGAGGTTAATGGAACTGTGTCATTAGCCCCGCAGGAGAGCAAGGGGCCAAAGACTTCACAAGTCCGTCTCTGTCTGAGTAACCAGACGGTATATCTGATCGTCTGACAGCGACAGTCATGACAGCATTATCTCTGGATCACTGATGATGCAGCTGTGCTAGACCAAGCAGGAACTTGCCAGCAGTCTTCTCCTTCCTGACTTTGTTGGCTGCATTTCTTGCTGCGTTCCCAACACCTGTAGATCAGTTGAATTGTGGGAAACCATTGGCAGGAATGTATCGCATCATGCTTAAAAACATTGCTCATTAGCACTGATAGTAGTAAAAAACGACATGTCCTGCCTCTCAACAACAGCTGGTCTTGACTGGCCAGGAAATGAGAAACAAAAACATTGTTTAATAGGAGATATGCACACTTAGCTAACTACGAGGAAAAAGTCTCATTCACTTCCTCAGTTTTTTTTCTTAAATTTGTTCTTGAGAACGGTCCTAAGAAAAGTCTACATCCGATTAACAAAGTGATTGTTCCTACCTGTGTTTTTATGATGATGAATCCTATGTCCTTGTAAGTTGAAGGCGTTCGCCAGTTGATCCTAATTAGCAGGTAAACGCCCCACCAAGCTCCATAAAAGGCGAGAGTCTGCAGGACTGTGTGCACACAGAGATTTGAAAAGAAAAGTTGAGAGAATTTATGTCGAGCGTGGCCAAACGACACGTCTAGAGGAGGATGGAACGCCGGACTCCAAACGCAAAAGAAACTTCAATAGTCCTGAAGTGGACGTACTTCTGCAGGAAGTGAACGCAAAAATAAACTGTCATATTTAGTAGCGTCAGTAGTGGATATAAAATAACCAGTGCTGTCAAAGATAACGTGATAATAACGCACATTTGTTTTAACAGCACAAATGTTTTTACATAAAAAACATATTAACGAAACTTTTGATTTTTAGGTTGTAGCGGGATCAGTTTTAAAGGTAGAGTGAAGATACTGGCATCATATGACACTACAACACCTAAACCATGTCATGCTAATTTGGCCTAAATTTTGGCGAGGAAAAACTGGCATGTCCATTTTCAAAGGCCTTGACCTCTGACTTCCAGATATGTGAATGAAAATAGGTTATATGGGTACCCACAAGTCTCCCCTTTACAGAGATGCCCACTTTATGATAATCACATGCATTCTGGGGTAGGGATGCTCATTTTGAAAAATGTTCTTAATCGATAACCGACCCTCGTTAACCGATTATTAACCGTTAACCGACAAGATTTGAGCCTGCGCATGCAGCGGTGTACCGGCTGCAGGAGCACAACAGACAACGGAGTCCCCAGTTCACCCGTCCGGGAGCGTTAACTTAGCAGCTACGATGCTGAGTGTAGTGTCGCGGACATGCAGCCACTTTCCCAGTAAAAGTCTCCAGCGCACATTTAGTTTAGTTCAGCAGGTTGTCAGCTGTGTGTCTGCCTGGATCTGCCAGAATCTTGGTGAAAACTGCATAAGTGGGCTTTAAGAAGAAATTTCTTCTTGATAACGTCTGACGAATGTCTTTAAACACCTTCTCTACACAGGTCCTTCCAAAGCTCTCCTGTCTTTAGCTGCTGAGACCGACCCAGAGTGCGGTTCTCTCTAAGTTATGTTTTCTCTGCATGCACCTTTGATGCCGACTTCAGTGCAGTCAATGCAACAAACCAGGCAGTGTTTTTCCAGGAGGAGTACTGACAGATCATGTGTGCATGCTGGGTTTGCATTCCCATTATCATTAGTGGCTGTGCAGACAGAAAATAAGCAGTATTACAGAGAGGAAGGAGAGTACAGTTAGACAGAGTGTGACCACCTATATGCACTGCACCCTGATATTAGTAAGTGAGGCCTGACAGCAGTCAGTGCTAGTCTGTGCATGTCTGTTGATGTCTGCCTTCCATTCTGCTGCCTGAATGAACAGGTGTTGGAGTCAGTCACCGACACCGACAGGCTCTTATCAGAGCGGAGTGACGGCCCTGTGCCTGAACACAAATGACTGGTTTTCTTAGACAGGTCATCTCCTGCTGGAGGAAGCCCTGTCATCTGATCCGCTCTGTCCCAGCCTCTCCTTCACCCCCTCCTTCATCCACCTCCACTCCCACTGCCCTGTTCCCTCCTCTGTAATAACGATAATACCTTCAGACATCCTCCACCCGTATTCCTTTCTCTGCATAGTTCAAAGGACCTCCGCTCGCCACAGTATATAGAACACTGTACCCAAGCGACTTGCAGTAGAGACCCAGAGCTCATGACAACACAATCTACTGTGACATATTAACATGTATGTAGGAATTACTTCACTCTTCATTTTACTCCTTGGCGTACCGTGACTTTTTCCTGCGTACTCTCTTCTGCCTTCTCCACATCAGGTTCTCTGGGAGATTCATAATCATACGGCACAGCGCCGGCGTTTCTGCGATGCAACCTCATAAACTGTATGAACATAAACAACCTGTAAACAATGTGGAGAGCATCTAGACTAGTGATGGGAAAGCCATTGTTAAAGTGACTGGATATTGATTTTAGATTGGGAATATAGTATATATATATATATATATATATTTCTCTGTATTGCACTCTCTTTGTCTCTCTCTCTTCAGACTGAAGCCGTGTTAAAGTCTGTTAAAAGACCTTCACTTCACCGTAGAACACAGAGTGCAGCTGCCCAGACTCAGGTTACAGACCAGCATTAGAACTGCTGTCTTCACTGTGGATATATACGGAGAAGGGAGGAATAATAATAGGGATTGTGGGTGGAAGTCTGATCAGACAACTGCGCCTACACTGCTGCAATCTGACATGTTTAACACTAGAACTAGCGAGGACTAGGTCATGTGACCGTTCCCCGACCACAGTGTGGTTAGGCTTTCATCAGCGGACAATCTATAGCGCTCTCATTTGTTAAGTCAGATGTTATATATTGTTGCTGTCAGCCTGCTGAGGACATTCACTCCCAGTTCGGCCAAACTTGTCTTTCAACATGCTGCACTTTCAGTCAACCAATCAACACATGACGAATTAATGGATTAAGAGGTGAGGAGGCCGCTGTCTGAAGAGTGTCTGCCTAAATTAAAACAGTGCCGTGCCATTGTTCCGAAAATACAAACTCTCCATGCAAGTTGTTGTTGAAGAATCGTAGTGTGGGTGTATTTTTCTTCTTTCTTTGTTTTCTAATTGATACATATGACATATTTATATCCACTTATTTTTGTTCATACTACTAGCAGTCTATCATTAAAGTTATACATAGTGGTGTTTTCCCATGGGTAGAACAGTGGGTGGTAAAATGTTAAACTCCTCCAACACCAAATTAGGGACAGTCCATTGTTCCCAAAATACACTCTAGCAACAAACAGAAGTACACAACACATAATTATTATACAGAATGACTTCATCTGACCTTCCAGCCTTGTTGCAATGGATGTCTTCATTGGGTTGGTTGGTTGGTTAGGTTTAGGTATGAGGAGTGAGATTAGTTAGGTTTAGGGTAAGAATATCAGGGTAAGCCAAACACAGAATATAGGGCGGGTCATGCCTTCGCCAGTGACCTCATTTTGCATAATAATTAGCCTTGATGTGCTTCTGTTTGTTACACGTAGAGTTTGTATTTTCGGAGCAATGGGCCTTCGGGAACAATAGGAGTTCTCATTCCCAGGGCGTTAAATACCGAGGCTAATCGAAAGTGATACCGCCGCACAAGGCACCATTTAGCGCTGGCATGAGATGCATCGGGGCTTTCCATTAACTACAATGTAAACCCATCTGCGTCAACAGTAAATGCTCAGGGGAAAGTACGCCAGGAGTGTGGTGACGTAGTTCAAAGAGAGAAAAGACACCCTACAGGCGTGTGGGATGGAGGGAGGGGGGGGGGGGGTTGATTAGGTCCAACAAACAAGGTTTTCATCCAGGAGACCACTGTTCTTGTCCTGTGTGTGTTACAATCAGCTTCTTTGCTCGTGTCCCGTGTTCACAACGTTCAGTATCATTTCACAATTTATAAATGTAGTTTGTAGTATTTTTCCTAAACCCAACTATAGAGGTTTTGTTGCTTAAACCTTAAAGGGACTGCTTGTAAGAATCAGAAATGTCTTGTTAACAGCGACACCTGTGGCCGTTAATTCAACGAAAGTCAGCGTTAAACTGACATAAAATAAATGCTTCACGTCAACACAAAATCAGTGAATCACATTCAAATAACGAATGCTACAAAGAGAGAACGTCTGTATCGTGGACTCAGAAGAAACAGGTTTGGAAGTTGGTCTTGGTAGATAGAGGATATAGTCTTCTGGCTCCGTCTCTAGTGACAGGATGATGGATTGTTGCGTTGTAACATGGAGGGTTGAGCCCTGGGGGTGAGCACCACAACAGAGCCGGATAAATCACTGGCAGGGGAAGGATCACAGTTACCTGATCTGCTTCTATACTAGAGAGACAAACGTCCTCACTTCCAGTAATCCTTCTCCAGGTCAGCTGAAGAGCCTCACATGTAAATGTATGAAGAGACACAGAGATATGTAATCACGCATGTTAACAGACACACGGAGTGCAGTGTAATTAGAGTACAATTACAGTAGTGGAAGTCAGTTATCATCAGCCTAGAGCTATGAGCTCTTAACACAACATCCTGCCTGTGGTCTCATCTCCGGAGCCGTGAGGGTGGTGAGGGACATTCATTCCTTTACACACACACACACACACACACTACACGGCACACGGAAGCCTTTTCCTCCCGTGCGCTGACACATCCGGCGCCGCGCTATGTGATAGGGATACTTGTCATTGCTGCGAGCCCAGAGTGGCAGGATGAAAGATAACCGCATATCCTGGGGGTTACTGCCAGAGGGCCTGAACAGAGGAAGGAGAGGCGTGAGAAAAAAGGGCGAGCAGGCCAGTGAGAGGTGTGGGAAGACGAGGGCAGGGCAGTTCCAATGCTGCAGTGCCGCAATGCCGCCGCAGTAGTGGTGCAACAGCTGCGAGCAGACAGGCCGCCTTCTCTAAATGCAACTGGAAGGATTTAAACCCTGACTGCCCACCTGTTCATGCTCTTATACAAACATTCCTTTTGATCAGTGCAGTCAGGTCTCACAAGGGTCCTGGGAGGGAGGTGGGGGGGGGAGTTTACTGGTAGTCTAAGAGTTCTTGGTGAAATTTCAGAGATTCCACAAGTCCCAGAAGGGGCTGCAAGGACAACAGAAGTATTTTCCAGAACGTTTCATTGGTTTTTACTGAGGTTCTAGGTGTTAGATCATTTCTTGTTTAAAGGGACTGTTTGTAAGAATCAGAAATGTCTTGTTATCAGCGACACCTGTGTCCGTTAAGTCAACGGAAGTCAGCGTCCTGTTGCTCGCGCTTGTGCTCGCTCTACATAGACATGAAGGAGCATCGCTTTAACCGTTTTAACCGATAGCGTTAATTGGTTAAATTGCTTAATGTCGGTTAACGGTTAAACGGTTAATTATGGACATCCCTAACACCTTTATATTATACTCTTTCCCATTCCTTCTACTTTCCTATGTGCTTCTTAAACCAGAGTAGTCGGGTTCTGGTTCCAGCAGAGGAAAAATGAGATGTTTGTGAATCACTGACATGAGGCATCATAAGGCTCTTTCTTCAGCAAACAACACTAGAAAGAGATCTAAATTTGAAATATATTTGAAACTAGAAGGGCACTGGTAGAGCGCAGACCTCCGCCGAGGCCGTTTCCATAAGTGAAAAATAATATGTGTATCAAAATTGAATGGGTTTTTCCTTGGCCCATGCTACACCCTTCAACCAAGTTTCATGAAAACCGGATCTTTAGTTTTAGTTTAGTTAATCCTGCAAACAAACAGACAATCTATTTTACGCTGCCCATGGCGGTACTTACAGTACTTACAGTTGTATTTTACGATACCACATTGTTGTTTAGCACTCCTTATACTGTCAGTGCAGTATATATTGAACATACTGGAGGAATAAGTGGTGTACAGTTGAGTGTTGTCTGTACTTTGTTGAATGATATCGTTCACAGTAGGCTCCTGGGGGAAAGGCTCGGCCTAGATTTATCCCGGCGTTTTGTTTCACTTGATGTTGTTTATGTCCTCTCTCAATTCACTGTGGACCGCCGCCGCAGCATCATGTACAGATACAGGGCTCACACATGAGGTCAGCGCTACAGTGTGTGTGTGTGTGTGTGTGTGTGTGTGTGTGTGTGTGTGTGTGTGTGTGTGTGTGTGTGTGTGTGTGTGTGTGTGTGTGTGTGTGTGTGTGTGTGTGTGTGTGTGTCATTGTCCCAGTACACAGACAGAGCTTTGTGTCAAATTAAAAAGTCCATCATATAATTATTGTTATCAATCGCCAGATTTTTCAACCAAACACAACAGGCGCTGATTCCACTGAGTTGTTCTCTCTGGCTGGTTGAAGTTGTGTTAGGATTTGATCAGTTAGCATTTCAATGACTGGGTGCATCTGAATAACAATGAAAGTTTATGAAGTGTTTTCTAATAACATTGCCTAAGGGATGCATATATAAGGTAAATATAATTGGTCCAAGTACAGAACCCTGTGGAACTCCATGACTAACTTTGGTGTGCATGGAGGACTCATCGTTAACATGTACAAACTGAGATCGATCTGATAAATAGGACTTAAACCAACTTAGTGCAGTTCCTTTAATGCCAATTAAATGTTCCAGTCTCTGTTATAGGATATGATGGTCAATGGTGTCGAAGCAGCACTAAGATCTAACAAGACAAGTACAGAGAAGTCCTTTGTTCAATGCAATTAGAAGGTTATTGCAGGAAGGTTGACGGGATGACAGCCACAACTGTCTCTTCGAGTTACCTGTCAGTCCACATGACTGCCTACTTACAGCTACTGGTTTATTTGTAATAAGTCAGTGTGAAAAATAAGCACATGATGTATCATGCATCAGATATCTTTCTCAGGAGTTGATGGAGACCAAACCAGAGCTAAAAGGAGAGTTGATACTGGACTTATATATTCGTCAGGTGGCAAGAAACACAACTCTTTGCTGACATATTTGCCACAACAACGTAATAAGGTGATAATGTGTCAGTGTTGTGTTTACAGTAAGTTGTTCTGCTCATAAAAAATCGATATCTCTAAATCTAGCATATTTGCCAACTCCCATGTTGATAAGAGTATTAAATACTTTAAGTACTTAAAGTAAATACTTTACTCTCTTTAAGGTGCATTTTGAACAGATAAAATTGAGTGATTAATTTGTGATTAATTGCAATTAACTATAGACAATCATGCGATTAATCATGATTAGATATTTTAATTGATGGACAGCCCTAATGCAAACATTTGCTAATAAGCACTAAACATAAAGTGCAGCTAAGGCTGACGGGAAAGTCATTAGTTATTCGTCATAAACCAAAGTATTGGACACATTCAAATGTTGACCTGATGATGGCGTGCGATGAAAAGTTAACGGATCAACATGAATGTGTGTATGACATTCTGTAGGAACACATCAAAATAGTTGTGGAGACATTTCACTGAAAACACAAAATTTCAACCTCACGGTGGCGCTAGAGGAAAAGTCAGATGGGTTCATCATGTGAGGACCATGAATGCCCGTACAAAACGTGCATGTGTTGCTCTAACGGGAAAAAAAACAGCCTAAATCCCTCGCACAGAAGGTTCTTATAAGCTTCATGGGGGAATGGCATCAACTATTGATGCAGGTGTTGTCACTCTGTCATCACATTAACATTCCTGTGTAAGACTTGTGTCAAGAAACGGAAATTCTCAAACAAAGAAGAAGAGTGAGCTCTACGTGCACACGTGGGAACAAACAAGGACAGGTACTGGAAGTGAAAACAAAGAGATCAGTAGCATTCCTGCCAAATAGGATTAATATCATATTAAAGGAGCCAGAAGAACGTAAATATAAGAAATATAAATATAATATCACGTCAATTTAAATGAAAATTTATTACAAAAAAAAAAAAATCTTTCCCCCGCAGTTGCTCATCTTTTTTTGATCTTTATCTTTTTTTCTATGGGGTTATCACTCCCATGTCTGTCAGCAGATAAACACACAGGAAACCCCGTAGCACATATAAAAACGTGTCTACTATAAAGCTTGCAAAAGTGCGATTTACAAAGTTTATATTCAAATGACACATGACTGCATGTTCACAATTGTAGGTCTAACATTTATAACTGCATGCTACTACATTTGCATTGCCTACGAGACAAAATAAAATGTTAAACTTTGACCGGGAAAATAATACGTACCTCCTCTCAGAAAGCCTAGCGCAGACTGAAAGTAGCGCTGCGTTGATGTCACAAAACTGCGACCTCTTAAAGCGACACTTAAGTTGGGACAGGCTACAAAATACTCCTCAACCATAACCAAACAAATGTTAGTATTATATTTATCAGGATTTGGTGGAATTTCAACATAAAAATAAAGTTATAAATTAAACTTGGTTAAACCAACAAAAGTGCAGTCGCACTGTGCATTGTGTGGGCGTTAAAGGGACTGCCCTAGAATGGTTCTGGTCATACCTGTCAGACAGGAGCTTTTCAGTTCAACTAGGCAAATGTTTCTCTGCTGCAGCACCACTGACCTGTGGGGTACCTCAGGGCTCCATTTTGGGCCCCACCCTTTTTTCTTTTTATATATGCTGCCCTTGGGGTCCATTTTTAAGAAATATAATATTCCTTTTCATTGCTTTGCGGATGACATCTAGATATATTTACCTCATTGCAGCCTTTGATTAACTGCCTACATGACATCAGAACTTGGATGGATCTAAACTTCCTCAATCTTAATGAAAATAAGACTTAGAGATCATTACGTTTGGACTACCTGACCTATTAGACAACTCGGTTGGTATTCTTGGCCCTTTGGCCTCTCATAAAAAGACTTGTGTTAAAAATCTTGACGTCATTTTTGACAGCTCCTTCAATTTTGAAAAACAAATAAGCTCACTTGTAAAAAAACAGCTTTTTCCAGCTCAGGCTTTTGGCTAAGGTAACGGCCTATCTGTCTCCAAAGGATCTGGAGAGAGTTCACCCAATCTTTTATTACCTCTCGGTTAGATTACTGTAATTCTTTGTATGTGGGTTTACAACAATCGTCTCTTCATCGGCTGCAGTACAAAATGCAGCTGCTCACCTTCTGACTGGAAGAAGAAAACATGATCACATATCACCGGAGGTCGACCAATCAGATGCTCCTGGATGTCCCGAGAACTAGACTGAAAAACAGAGGCGACTGAGCCTTTGCTGGAACAGCTCACCTCTTCATATTAAAACTGCTCAGAACGCAGAATCATTTAAGTCGCTGCTGAAGACTCACCTCTTCTCGCTGGTGTTTGATTAAGTTTATTTTCTGTTGTGCTGCTGCTCTTTTTTACTGCTGTTTTGTGCACATTATGGTTATTGTTTTTGCTCTGTTCTTATTGTTCTTTGCTTTGTATTAATTTTTATTATGTACATGTTCAGCACTTTGGTCAACTGCGGTTGCTTTTAAACGTGCTATACAAATACAGTTTGTCTTGACTGGACTTTAGACAAATAATAGACTTGAGTTCTATGGCCTTGCATATTTGTACAGTCCCTTTATTCTTAATTTTAGTTCAGTGTTGGATGTGTGGCTTTGACAGAGAGGAGCTCATTTTCACTAATATTGATTGATCTTTGCTGGGCCACTGACAGGACATACTGGAATTCTTCATTTAGGTGGTGTTCCCCTTTAAGTTTGATGATGTGCAAGTACCTGTTCTTTCCTTGTTTTAGCATGTTTTTGTCTGCTTGGGCTGCCCACACAGTATTATCCCGTCTACCTGTGACTCCTTGTGCTCAGCTGGTCCCTCATGAACACATTCAGAGAGCAAAGACGTAGGACGAACAAACAATTCAAAACACTTGAGTGTTGTGCGTTTTTTTACTTCAGTCTTCACTCAAGTGTATACGTAGCCTTTCAGTCAGGGTTTGATGTTGAGTTCTTGTCTCTGAGCCTTCAAACTCCAGATATTCTCTGAACATCTATTTGTGATGTAAAACAATCATTTACTCATGCATCAGGTACGTACTGGATCAGGAATATCTGAGATCCAACAGCACTGCGTTGAGCCTGGAGAGCACACGGCATAAGTAATTCAACAAAACACTTTTGTATTACACCTGATGATGAACTTCAAACATGTCACAGTATGATGTTCATCTTCAAAGCGCTGCCTACTTTATTATGGCCATCTCGAGACCTGAAGGAGAGGATGTTGGACATCAATAAATCCTTACCAGACATTACTCTGTTCACTGAGGAGACAGACGGGCTCTGTGGATGTTTACACTGAAGGAGAAATGAAAACTTCAGAACAGGAAAGAAAGAAAGAAACAACCAGTAGAATATATGCAGTAACCCATACAGTAGGAGTAGCTGTTTGTTCATTTATGATAAATAAATATTAGAGCTGTCAATCGATTCAAATATTTAATCGCGATTAATCAGATGATTGTCCATAGTTAATGCAAATTATTTACTGATTTTTGTAATCTGTTCAAAATTAACCTTAAAGGGAGATTTGTCAAGTATTTAATACTCTTATCAACATGGGAGTGGACAAATATGCTGCGTTACGCAAATGTGTGTATATATTAATTATTGGAAATCAATTAAGAACACAAAACAATGACAGATATTGTCCAGAAACCCTCACAGGTACTGCATTTAGCATAAAACAATATGCTCAAATCATAACATGGCAAACTGCAGCCCAACAGGCAACAACAGCTGTCAGTGTGTCAGTGTGCTGACTTGACTATGACTTGGCCCAAACTGCATGTGATTATCATAAAGTGGGCATGTCTGTAAAGGGGAGAATCGTGGGTACCCAGAGAACCCATTTACATTCACTGATCTGGAGGTCAGAGGTCAAGGGACCCCTTTGAAAATGGACATGCCAGTTTTTCCTCGCCAAAATTTAGCATAAGTTTGGAGCGTTATTTAACCTCCTTCCCGACAAGCTGGTATGACATGGTTGGTACTAATGGATTCATCAGGTTTTTCTAGTTTCATGTGATGCCAGTATCTTCGCTCTAGCTTTTAAAATCTAAAAATCACAAGTTGCGGTAATGCGTTAAAGAAATTAGTGGCATTAAAACGAATTTGCGTTAACACGTTATTGTGAACGCACTCAAGACGCATTGAGATCGGATCTTTCAGACCACATTCAGAGGTGGTCTAGGTCACATATGAGCACATTCTTTTAGCAGTGTGTAGTGAATTCGTCCCGGCCACATTAAGGACCGCCTACTCATCTGATATCCAGCTGGGATCCGCGGGATCACCGCGCCCCTCAGGTGAATAAACAGGCAGACATGGGCGCTTGTAAGCATGGAAACGGCCTCCGTGCTCTACTGGATGTAGACTAGGACAGGAACTGCATTATTGTCATATTGTCGGAGATGTGTCTGTGTTTTTGTTTGTGCGGAGCTGACACCCAACCACCCGCCTGTTCTCTGTCCTCTCTGGAGCGCTGTACCCCGCTGTTGTCTGGCAAAAAGAGTGGTGCCGGCGGCATGGAGGTCCCCGGGGACCGCCGGTACAATAACCTTTTATTTTGATGTTAATACAATGTACCAGAATTAACGAATACGTAGGATATGACTACTGACATTCATGTAATATTACGACACAACAGCTGCTGTATCAGCCGTGTGTTTACTACGTGTTTATTTGCATATAGAGCGGGGAAGAGAGATCGGATCACAAGTGGTCACTGAAGACGCATGTGGAGACGCATTCTAATGCCAGGTGTGAACAGACGTACTTAAAGCTGTCCTCTTGTGATCCGATCACTGAGACGCATGTTAATACCGGGTGTGAACAAAACCGTTGATCCCTGGCAAACGCACCAATTAATGCATGATAAGTATAAAATAAAACATTTGCTCCTAGTGATGGAGTCCTACAGTATGTCTCTCCTTATTGAACAAAACTTGTTCTTATTTAACTATCCA
The DNA here is from genome assembly GCF_043250625.1 of Sebastes fasciatus. Classification (NCBI taxonomy): domain Eukaryota; kingdom Metazoa; phylum Chordata; class Actinopteri; order Perciformes; family Sebastidae; genus Sebastes; species Sebastes fasciatus. The sequence continues at coordinate 2,430,457 of NC_133806.1, forward strand.
TCGATATTTTGGTTCTCTGAAATGTTATGTTTGATTATGCAAATGAGGCATTATCTACGGCTAACTTTTGGTGAATTTAGATCAAATCTACAGGCACAAATAAACCAAGTAGTAAAATCAACACTAGACTTTCCTCTAGTCTGAAAGAAGAAATGTTATAGAAGCAAAATAACCCAAAATATCTAAAGTTGCCAGTGTATGAAAAACGAATGTTTTAGGCTGATAGTGTCTCGCACTAAAGTTCTGGATGCTTCCTGTGGCTTCATCACTGCTGTAATCAAGGCTCCATTATTGTCGGTCTGCGGTCCAACTGAGACTCTGGCTCCTTTTTCTCCTTCCATCCTTAGATATCATTCTCTGTTTGGATGGTCGGGGTCTACTGAATCAAACTTCACTCTTCGTGTGTTTAATGCTGGAATCCTTCGGGGTCGTCGATCCACAGGTTGCTGTTGGAGGAAGCTCAGGAGGGCTGGGAGTGTTTAGTGAGGAAGGATCCTGTGTGTGTGTGTGTGTGTGTGTGTGTTTAAAAGCCAGATTGACTGCAGTCTCTCAGTGGACAACACTCTGATTGCATGTGTGGACAGAAACCAGACACAAGACTGCAGTGGCTTAACCACAATGTGTGTGTATTGGTGCTCATGTGGTGTACGTGCATGCATGAGTGTATTGGAGAGTGCTGCTTTGTGTGTGGCAAATATGATGTGAGAGTAGGGAGAAATTAACTCTGACCAGAATTACAGTGTATTACTCAGTGTGGAAGTGCTGCTGACACAACCCTCTAATTACTTTAACTAAATGAGTCTCAGGGCGGAAGACTGAATAAAAAAAAAAAACTAGGATGCTAAACCTCTGCACGGTGCCATCTTCATGTGTTACCACATAAAATTGTTGGTGGTTACATGGTGGTTGCCTTGCAAAACTCCCAAAACACAAGTAGAACAGAGTGAAACAACACAGAAACAACATATGCGGAAGTCAGTGTTGTAAATCAAAGTTCAATAATGAATCGGCGCTAGAAGACTGACGTCCAAAACTCCCGTCAAAACAATCTGCATACGCTACCGGAGCAACCAGATTTATGACGAAGAAAACATATCCAACATGTGCTTCTTTTCATTCTGGGAAAAGGTGAATGTCTACACACACACACACACACTGCAACAAAGTGCACATCAATCTAAAAGAGCTGGATACGGCACAGTGAGTCAGCTTTACCTCTCTGTTGCTAGCTTTGTGACTTTCTTGCTAGATTTAGCATTTATTTATTTAATTTTTTAAACGGACTGTTTGTAACTTCTTACACGTATAAATCAATCCGGGTCGGTGTCCCATGTGCGCTTGCGTGTGGCTACGCTGTTCAGACGTTGTGAAGTGACGGGGCTCCGCAGAGAGAAACGTTATCGTCTCTGACCAAAACTCCGGCGTCTCCCCCGTTCCCTCCGGCCGCGGTCGGGAGGCTGAGGCAGGAAAAGCCAACACTAGGATCAGCATTGATTCATGGAGAGACCTTCATCTGGTCAGCTAACATTACTGCCAAGCAGCTGAAATATAGAGTGATGTTGTGCTTTTAGCTGACGTGTGTCTCCTCACTGTTTTGAGCGATGCTCGTTCATGTCTATGTAGAGCGAGCACAAGCGCCAGCAACAGGACGCTGACTTTCGTTGACTTAACGGCCACAGGTGTCGCTGTTAACAAGCAATTTCTGATTCTTACAAACAGTCCCTTTAAAGCTACGATAGAAGTTAAAGAAATGAACTTCAACCAGATTCACTGCTGGATAAATGTTGTTTTTTATATCACTGTTTTCATTATTTTATTTTATCAATAAAAAACTCACATTGTGTAGGTTTAAACATTAATAGCATTACTCATACATTGCTATGCACTAATGTATTATATTCATGCCACTTGTGTTTACACAGACAACATCTATTGCTCTCCAAACCAACCATACACCCACACATACAGTACACACACACACACACAGGCATATTGTAATCATTGAAGACAGTGAGATGGAAGGGCTGCATTCTTCCAGCCCCGCTGAGCCTCGGCGAGCAGAGTAGCAGAGAAATGTCTCAGATCACTGTACTCTGACATGTTTGGCTGACCTGATAGGAATTCACTGATAAGAAAGAAAAGATGCAGCACACTGAGAGGACCAAGCCAAGGAGTGTGAGAAAACACAGAGGAGTGTCAGTTTAAGCAAAAAAAACAACACAAACATGCAGCTCGCATTACTCGCCGATCCGCCGCACACGTTTGAGCTGAGCATGTTTTATATGTGATATGGTTTCATATGCACGGTAATATTACTTATATTTCTCTACCTGTGTCAGATATAAAACCAAATGGCAGTCAGAGGACGATGAATGATTGAATGTGAGCGTAACGTATGTACATGCACAGTGTGTGTGTGTGTGTGTGTGTGTGTGTGTGTGTGTGTGTATGTGTGTGTGTGTGTGTGTGCGTGCGTGCGTGTGTGTGCGTGCGTTGGTGAGGATGTGGAAAGCAGAGCAGCGTTGACGGGATCTGTCAGCACAGCTACTCTCTGACAGGGAGACGGAGAAACCTGCCCAGTGAGACGTGGCTCCTCGGTGTCTCCTCAACTGGAATTCCAGCCAGCTCAGATTGTTATCAGATCCGAAGACACCCTGCCACTCAGCCAAATTATTTTGTTCTGACTGAGCGAGATACACCATGTAACCAGAGATCCATTAATCACTTACAAATCACACCATGTACGTTTTTAAGTCCGAATGACATTTTTACTAGGTGCGGCGGTCTAAAACTTGTCAAACAAAAGACTTCCAGCCAGTCCAAAGGGAATCTTGAAATTCCTGCAACACTGAGGAGGCGTTTTAACCACAATAACAAAGTCTTTTAGTGTTTTAAGAGAAATCTTACCCAACCTCCACAAGGAGCTTTCTTGACCTGGTCATCTGGATCTCAGTTGTGTATTGTTATTTAACTTGCATGAACTGTTCATTATGACCACCAGGATAGAAAATGAGAAATTGATCTGTCATACCAGAGTAAACTCTCAGACTGCATAATGGACTGGATTCTTTTTAAAAACCTCTGTTGTCAAAGTGGACTGTGTTGTTCTGAATTAAAGCTGCAGTAGGCAGAATGTTTTCAGAATCCCATAATAACCTTTCAGCATATTGTAATTCAAGTGTTCTGAGAGAAAACTAGACTTCTGCTTCTCCTCATGGCTCTGTTTTCAGGCTTTAAAATATCTAGCTCCTCAAAGGAGACTTTGACCAATCACAGGTCATTTCAGAGAGAGAGCGTTCTTATTGGCTGTTCATTCAACGGAGGCAGCTGTCAATCACTCGCGAACTCCGATCAAACAGTCAAACTAGGCAGCGCTGATCAAATATGAATCAATATTCTGTTACTGTAATGCCTATTTCTCTCCTCAGATGTTTTCAGAAACATCTTGTTTCTTTGTGACCCGGCCGCCGTGTTGAGGTCAGTTGAGGAAACACCAAGCACCGCCCACCAGCTGGAGCAAACCTTCTCATTTTACATTTAAACAGTACACTAAGTCAAAGGATAAGTCCGCTGATATGCTATAGTTTTCTAATTGTCAACAATTCCCATGAAATGATCAACAGCGACAATGGATGTATCTATTAGCAAGAATTGTGTGTGTGTGTGTGTATCACAGCCTGATGTATCATCTTCTTCTGTGCTATTGTTCTCCATTGTTGTTAAAAACACGTCAATGAGCCTCACTGTGTCACTGGCTGACATGTTCCTTCATTACCATGAACACACACACTGTAATTTATTTTGACTGAATCCCACACACCTCGTCCTGCTGCCAGCTCACTAGAGCACCAAATGTGGATTAATGCGCCACTGAAAATAGTTCTCAACAAATGCACTATTACCTCCTGTTATAGTAACCAAGAGTGACCAGATGTTTTTGGAAACTTCTTTTCTTTTTTTTTAACCATAACCCTCGACCTCCGTCTGGAAAAGTACCCGGATCTTGGGCACGTGACTCGGTCACGAGGTCCCAACATCACGCCGTCGTCAGGGCTTGCACTCCAGCCTCAGTCTGGGTCTTACTCACATGAACGGAGGAAGGGAAATAACTCTGGATTCAGCTATTAGTGCGTTTTACAACTTTAAAAACTTATTTTTTTTAAATGAGGGCTATTTAGGTGTTCGTACATTCACCTCAAAAAAAATTATCCGCTGAGTTACAGACGTCTCTTTCCTGATGTAAGTCTATGGGAAAAAGTATTTTTGGGCCCAATGGCATCACGTAACGGACACGGAAGTTGCAGTACCGCTGTTTGGCCACTGCAAAAGTTGGGATCGACGACCGTTGCTCTTCCTGGGGGGCTTGTTCCAGTGGAGAAAACGCGATGCAGTGCCATACAGGCTGCCCTACTTGCTAGAAAACTTTCTGTGCACTGGTGTCCAACCGCATGCAGCTGGTGCCCTTTTTATTTTTCAGTCCTGCCCCTCAGACAGCCCGACTCTGCCACTAGCTGTTGCAACAGTAAGTAAGGACGTCAGGTTTAGGGAACCAGTTCCCAAATTAAAGTTCACTTTTGTGTAGTGCCATGTGTATAGAGCACATAGATGGGGTATGCGTGTATGTGCACATGTCTTCTCATGGTTCCCACTAATGATGACAAAACGGCAAATCACTGTTGGAGGCTTTTAAGCTTCTAATCTATAATTCATAGGCATCTCCGCGACATTTTGACACGAGTGCAGATGTTTGAGGTGTGCACATGTTACTGTGGCAGCACACACTTTCCAGTCCAACTGATCAGTCAACAGATCAGAGTACGGGGGAAACAATGCTTGTTGGAGGTAACTGTGGCCTTCTCTGAAAGGAAAATAGCACTTAACATTATTGAGACTGACGTTCTCACCAATGACTCCCCCCCTGTCTAGCAAACACATGATGATCCCATTAAATGACCCGTGACCACTCCCATCAGTGCATGTACACTATATTGTACAAATCAAGCCTCATTACATCCTCCATTTGTCCCGATCGAATACCCTTTGATCTGCGAGCAGCTGAATGTGTGTTTTCCTGTAATGGATTCCATTTCTGGAAATCTGAACACATGAAGCAACATTTGGAAAATTGTTTGAGGATGTGATTTGTATACGTTACCAAGATTTTTATCCAGGCCTCCCCTGACCAACAAAAGGAAGCATTTACTCTTCTGCACAGAGTCCAAACATTTCTTGGTCTTCCCAGGCCCAGCTGCATATAGAAAGAGACAATACTGGATTACTGATCCAGCCTTCCTGTCTATCTGGCAGCAGATCTATTAGTTCAGCTGCTAGGTTGACTTGAGAGAGATGACGTGCAGGTTTCCCTCTCCACCTCTCATTCAGTATGGACATATGCACCGGTACGTCTGGAAGAAGAAGCCCCAGAGCTTACAAGCCAGGGCTATAATAGGCACCTGACCTCAACATTGGACAGGAAGGACATGTCCAATAAGACCATAATTGTGACTATGATATGAGAAGCGCATATGACAGTGCATTATATGCGAGTGAGCATACATTTCAACACCTGGAACATTATGGATGTCAATCTTAGCTGTCACTCAGCTTTAACCTTGTGGTACATATGCTAAGGTCACCTTCTGCCAGAGACACTTTAGACTAATATGGCATTAATAGTAAAAATAAATAAATAAGAGGAATGGCGACCGAATATCTCCAGAATAACATTCTAGTCCCACTAGCGCCCCCTAGAGGCTGCAATGTTCATTACTGACCGGTCATAATGCAAAAGTTTTTGTCAACATACTGGTGATTTTATTATTCTTAGGGCATCACCAGTTGTCAGGCTAAGAATGTAACGTTTATCCGGAAGGTCGTTCTAGAGCAGGGGTCAGCAACCTTTACCATCAAAAGAGCCATTTTAGGCAACAAAAAAAGAAAGAAAATCTGTCTAGCCGCAAAACATTTGATCATTGTGATGAAGGTAACATAGTTTATAGTCTAAGTATATAGTATATAAGTCTAATGCAGTGAGGGCCAAAGAGACAATGTACGACGGAGTATTAGGGCCACATTGAGGGGAAAAAAATCGGAGATTTCCAGAATGAAGTCATATTACGAGAAAAAAGTTGTAATACTACGAGAATAAAGTCATAACTTGCTACAAAGCTACAGCTGTCAAATGTACATCTTGTATATGTTTGCTTTTGATAAACATGCTCTAAAGCCCGGAACACACCCGGAACGTCAGCAGCGCGTTGCGGCTGCGTTACCTGTTGTTTTATTATTTCCGCGTCCGTGCTAACAGGTTAGAGCAGCCACACTGCCCGCGTGAAAGCTCAGCTCTTCTAGAGAATAAAGGTCTCGCCTATTTTTGACGTGTGACGCGCGGTTCACAGCAACAACAGACAGTGAAGGTGATCTATTGACTGTATATTGACATCATACCAGCAATATTACTACAGTTTCGATGTCTATCTGTAGAATATGTTACGAATATGAAAAAAAAAGTAAAGACTTATTTTTAAATCAACACTTCCTGCTTTCATTTCAAAATAAAGGCCCTCAAGCGTTTTCTTCTGTGGACCCAAATTCCTTCATATGTAAACACAAGGCTTTTATTCTGAAATATGTGCCGGACAGTGTTCTAGAACATGCAGTGACTTGGAGAGCTCCATGAATGAATATAGTATGGAGTTTTAATTATGGATTATTACTATTATTTACAAAATTACCACATGTTTCTAAACCTTTCTCTGTCTAAAATAAATATAAATGTAATTTATAATGAAATGAAATGGCCATTAAAAGACAAACTCTATGTAGAAAGAAAGGACTGACAGCAGCAGCAGAAACGCAGCTGAAATACAGCTGGTGTGAACGCCTGACGCGTGAATCACGCAGCCACCACACACTCCTGCCTCTAATGGACTCCACTGGATACGCTCTATATGTAAACTTGGTCTAAGCATTCTTTATTAATCATTCTACATCTTCAATACAAGGATGTATCACAGTTACTTTACATATTCAAGACAGGGCTGAAGACCAAAGTGTTCATGGTTTTCAGTGTCCAACAGCAGTAAAACCATTTGTAAGGAGATGAGTTCTAAATATATATCATATTGACGTTACTTCCTTTTACCTCTCGTTTATATTAACACAAAATGAATTCAGTTTTTTGTGTTTTCTTGAGTGCACCATCTGCGTGCCTTCTACATGAACTCTGGCATGCCATTCATTTCTTTGAGAGACAATTAAATAGTTATTTTCTTATCAGCATCTCCAGAAAGAATCACATGCTCATGAGATCTTATCAGGCAGGTTGTGAACTCTCTTGGGTAACTAAGTACATACACGGTAGATCAGGTAAGATTTATTATGACAGTATAGATTTGAACTTTACAAAGGATGAAAGCCACTTGTGTTCCACATATTCCATTGGGTTTTAGTATAGTTTTAAGCTTCCCTTTTACTGCTCTAAGAGGGGAGCGCTTGGATTAGAGGATGTCACGCGTGTCTCATCAGTTTGTCTTTAAGGACAGTTTTGTCTCAGTTTAAATGGTCATTGTTGATTCACACAGAAATCTTTATGAAATTGATAAAAAAACAACATTATACCGCAGCTTGGACATGAAAATTCTGTGCAGCACACCTGAGCACCATGATTTATTTACCAGTCAGCTCAGCTCAGGTCTCATTAGTGTTATTCAACTTGTCAGTCACCGTGAGTTCATGTAAGGTTGAACTAAAGCAGATCCGCCAACTGTATAACTAGTCTGGTCTCGCAGAGCTTCATGGACTTTATGGTATCTCTTAAAGGAGACATACATGACAAACTGGCAGTATGTTAAAGTCCAACTGAAATGTTTCTTCTCTTCTCTTTTCTTTGTTAATAAATATAGATCCCTTTTCTGTTCGTTTAACATGATGACATAATAATTCTCAGATTCTTCACCGCTGCAGTCTCTATAGAGAGTGACGTTAACGCACGGACACGGCAGATATACGCTGGTTACATTTAGTGTAGTTTTGATCCACAGAACCCTCCGTGCTTATGTGCACATCAAACGTGTCGTTTTGATTCATTATTCTACACAGTTCATTCTGCACATCAACGGGCATTCTGCTCCGGTTATAACTCCCTCAGTGTCAGTCTGTCAGTCTCTCACCAGGACGGTGTCTCCATCCTGGACAAGATGTCGTCTGAGTTCCACAATTTTAATTATAACAGCCTGAGACAAAACAAGTTGAAAAATAATTTTCATAATCCCAGACAACAATACGTTTCCTGAGGGAAAACTCTCTACAGGACTCCCAAACTGAATAGTCTTGTGATTAAAGGGGGAGAAAGTAGTAAATGTGATAAGTCATGACTGTCACAGCCTCTAATGCACCCCCATTAGAATAATATAATAATGCCACTAATAATGGGCACTATGATAATTAAATAAAATTTAAATTTCTTCTCTTTGTTAATTATAATTCTATCCAAATACAAACACCAGTCAAAACAAAAACCAAGGACATACATGTAGCTATACAGGATATAGATATTTTCTTTTTAGCGAAAATGAATTTCAAAGTTTTTGCAAAATTGTTTTTCAGTTAGTCTGCTTTGATATTTCTAGTGTCAGCTTGTCACAGTGTGTGCTCCTGTTTTCAAAAGTGTCCTTGTGACAATGGCAGCAATGCATGATGGTACTGGAAATAGCAGTGAGGCCATGACTTGTTGCCCTCGTGGAGCTGAAAGGTATGTGCTAATTCATCTGACCTTCGCAGGGCAGCAGAAGGACAAAAACAGAGTCACTGAAGGGGTTAGGGTGCCAAACTGATCTGGCAGAAGTTCAGAGAGACTCAATCCCTGCTACAAAGCAGGCCAACGGAAACCAATTTAGCCCACCCAAGGTCATGGCTTCTACAGGCAGCTGGAGCAAAGACAGCGCCGGAGCTTTCTTCTTCCGTGAACCCTCAACAGTCTCCACTAATATTGATACTAATCCCCACCAATTATACAATGGAGGAAAAAGATTTTGTACATTTTTACACATCATACAACGTTGCACAGTACATACTCCTTCATGTTATTTGGAATCGTAAACCGACAGTAGCGTGGTTTCTCATTAGTCCAACAGTTTCTCTTTCCATATGTTTTGACTTGTATCATGGGCAGTAGAGCTCTTGGTCAGCGGAGACGGGTCTTTGATGTTCGCTGTGGTTCCTGAGTGATGATGTGAGATGGAGAGTGAAGCGGCAGTTTCCCAGACACACGTAGACCACAACAAACACACTAGGATTAGCAGACAGCAGGGTGACACACAACTGATGGTCCAGTCCATCAGCTGAAAGCCCTGCTAGCTGCCTCCAGAGGCCGTGAATACGCATTACACACAATGCAAAGTGTTAAGAATAACATACTGATCATATTTATATCATTCAAACCTTTTCAAAAGAAGAATTTTGTTCCAAGATGTGTGTAAGTTAGTGGTTTTATTGCCTGAACTAATACTAATAACAAAAAGTCCTCTGTTTGTAACCAAACTAGTGATTTGATCATGTTTAGTAACATTTGTGAAATACACTATATAGAGAAATTGGGGCCAGACAGATCCCCTGTTGTTTAGTTTTCTTTGAAGTGGAAACTGATACAGCCATTATTCTCTTTCAGTAAAATTATAAATAGGCACTGTCCAGCTTGTAGAATCAGTGAGACTGGGAAACACCGGGAGCATATTAAATGTATAATTAATTTGTGGCAGAATATTCATCCCAACTGCTGCAATGGGACCCGTGGGAGAGACGGGGGGTCTATTCCAGTTGTCTAACTGTTGTAATACTGAGCTCGGTAATGAATGCAAGTCGTGTGGTTAGTTGTTAAGGATAGACAGGAAGGAAAAAGAGGATAGTGCTCGAAAAACAAACATTTGGGCCACCATTTTGGTTAAGACTGAAATATCACAATAATGGGATAGCCGTGACATTTGGTACAAACATTCATGTTCTCCTCCGGATGAACTGTAATAACTTTGGTGATCCATTAACTCATCTAGCGCCATCATCACGTCAAACCCAAATACAAAAAAAACGTTCCCATCAGCCTCAGCTGTACTTCGTATTTAATGCTATTTAGCAAATGTTATCATGTGTTGATGTATGTTGTGTTGATGGAGCAGCTACAATGTTAGCATAGCCCAGCATTGATCAATCCAAACTCCATTTAGCAAACAAGCATTTTGAAAGTTGGTCTTTTTACAAATCAACATCATAATGTCGTTATTTCGGCATCATTTTGATCCGTTTATTGTATTATTATTATTTTGGGTTCATACCGCAGTAGCGACGTGTGGCTTGCTAGATACAGTCAGTGCAATGGCACTGAATGAAAATACAGCTCGTCGCCGGGTGACGTTATGAACCCAGACACGAGGGCGTTTGGTTTTCTGATGTACAAAGCAGCAGCAGTGGTTATATCTTCCATGGCTGATGGAGGTATTGGAGGAAAGCGAGGCAAAAATTTGCTTCACGCTTGGTGTGAATGCACGGTAACACAATACCAAGCACAACATAACGTAACTTAAACGAACATAAACAATAGCACATTTACAACAACAGCACTATGTAATGATACATTGAACCACTGACACGCTCCCCAGAAAACGTAAACACAGAACTGTTCTCCTTTTCATTTTGAAAGAACAACAGCCAATGAGGAAACTCCAACAGTCGGCCGACCAATCCTGTAACGTATCACTCACTCAGTGACAGACTTTTGCGTTTGTAGGGCTGGCCCTCTGCGGTCCAGCCAAAAATGTGACTACAGCCCACTCATAGCAGCGAGAACAGCAATGTTCTGAGCGCAGACTGCCAGCTAAATACAAACACCTAAATAGGAAACAGGTGACATTACAGGTTCAACAGGAAACTATAAAGACTGCTCACCAGATGGCTACAGTCCATAGCTAAAGGTTAGAAATGTACTCTTCCACCTGAAAACAATAATGATATACTGTATGGGCCGATAGTAAACACGTAACATAAACATCCATCTTGATCCGGATCCCTTCGATTTTCTCTTCAATTGTGACCAAAACACAGAGTGAGACCTTTTTGCAGTGTAAAAATCAGCTTGTCAGGTGGACAAATGGATACTAGAGTACACAGCCTGACCCCCGTACAGGTTTTCCTGGTATTCAGCACACTGCATGTACCCTGAGCTGGAAAAAGTCATAAAGTGCACCACACAGGGAGGTCAAGCTTTGTGCTTTTTTCTTGTTCCAGCTCTAACTTCCACACACATTTTCACAGTTTTTCCTTTAACAACATTTTTTCCCTTTGATATGATTCGGGGGTCAGGCCCCCTGTTGCTATTAAGACCCTATAAAGCAGCGGTGCTGGTGCCAGTTTGGCACGCCGTATCCCCCTGAAACCAAAGCCTGAGCGCTGCAGCCTCGTTTTGGCGTGATGCTCACTTGTGAAACGCATGATTATGCAAACCAGGCTGTTTACCTTGGATTACAATCAATATCTAGGTGCCCTGTGAGATTTGTATTAAAGCGAGCGGCAGCAGGCGGCTTTACTCTGTGAAGTGGGCAACGGCTGTGTGGAACAGCGAGCAGGACTGTGAGTGCCAGATAAAAGATGAATTATAGATATCCAGCCCCGGGGCTAAACGTGGAGGTGGGTGGGGTGCATCGGGGAGGGAAGGCGGGGGGGGGGGGAGGCAGTGCATGTCTTGAGTAATGACTCTCAGTGGTAGCGCTCGAAAAGGTTAAAAGGTGGGCATATGTGTAGAAAGCAGATAAATTACAGGATGTATTTTGTAGGTAAGAGGGAGAGATGCAGGCGTATGGCTCACTTATCATGCTGTGAATTATAAAATAAATGGTTCAAGAGACTGTTAAAGATGTGTCAGGGACAAGGATTTTCTCCGGTAGAACAGAATTACAATTTGGTAGCTGCTCAACTTCAAACACATCGCAATACCTCCAGAGAGTGACGGGCATGTAATTTCAACACTGTGTTAGATGTGCTGGCTCCAACTCTGATGCTGCAGCTGTGCAAAAGTTGTTAAATGTATACCAGCTATTAGAATGACACAAGTTTCAGTGAGCTCTGCACAGGATGGTGCAGTCCAAATTCCCAGGTGAGCTTCCACAGCTCCTCTATGAGTCTTTGATTTCTCAGCAGCCTCGCATAAAGAGACGGCAATTTAGTAAAAGTCGTCAGCCTCGGTACTCACTTGTTACCACTGCGGTATTATATTTTATGTAATAATACTACTGCAGATTACTGTTGTTATAGTGTTCATTATGAGAGTATCTTTTCGTATAATATTAGTTTAGTTGGAATGGTTACGACTGAGAAGCACAGTTTGATCTTTATTTACAAAATAACACAAGCTGACACTTTTAGGCGACCAAAATATTACAATTAACTTTAATGAAGTGAGAACACACTGTGAAAGGGTTAAAGTTGTAAGACGAAAACACGGACAACTCCCAGACCGGACAACACCATGGTAGCGAACTGTCAAGGTAGCCCCGCCCTAAAGCATCCCCTGCTTTATGGTCTATCTGACTCTAAATGGGACCATAATGTACTAAATGAACATCATGCTGTATTGAAGAAGAATTGAAACTAGCGATTGAGACCATAAACTCATGTTTATAATGTTTACTGAGGGAATAAATCAAGAGAGAAGTAGACTCATTTTCTCATTTTGCCTAAAATGGCTCTTTTGATAGTAAAGATTGCTGACCCCTGGTATAGTCGAACAATAAGATGGGGTACCCACATAAAATTTTGGTTGACTTTTTCATATTTTTCATTAATTTTTTACACAGAAAAATTGGGTCATGTGTCTCTGTATGATGTCTAGTTAAAAAATTATGTTTATTTAAAATGTTCGTTGGAAATCCAAGAATCTGGGTGTCCTCGTGAGCACAGAGTACCCATTGATCCACCACTCACTCTCCTGGTGATTCTGGGGCAGACAAATGCCACGAAAATAACCACAGTCCTCAGATAAATGGAGCATTGCTGAAGTTCCGACTGGCAACGCCGCGGTCGATAGATAATAATATGCAATGATTACACATGCACGGCAGAGCGAGCTGCTGCAGGATTAATGCGTCTCACATGTGCAGAGCAACACTCATCACTGTTTCACTTCCCACTATGCCTATGTGGAGGCCTGCGCAGGGAGACGGAGTGATGATTGCTGCTGTGTGCTGCTGTGTTCTGCTGTGCACAGATGAGATATGATGATGATGTGTGTGTGAGAGACTGGGAGATTTTCCAGTAGTGAGGAAAAAGCTGAGCTCAGACTTCAAAGGTGTGTCAGGGCATGCAGCGCTGCACCAGCCTGGCGGAGAAGCCGGCGCTGTGTGGCCATGTAAATTTCATGACAAGAATCTATCAAGCTATCTAGTTATCAATCTAGCTTCTTGCACATGCATCATTATTTTACAATTGCATACAACTCTCGAAGGGTTTGTTCTAACAAATACACCCACAAGCACAAACACTCATTAAAGTGCAGTTCACACCCATTCATGTGCCTTTTTCCCCTCTGTGGTCTTCCCATTGGTGTATTGTGTTTCTCTTCAGCTTGCCAGCTGTCAAATGCAAGCCAAACGTTCACTACACCTCTTTATTTTACCCCCTCCTCTCCAGCTCTTTCACCCCGTCGGCCCAGTGCGTCTTCCACACCTCTGTAGCGTTCGCCTCTCCAGCTCTCTGAACCCAGATCCTCTCTCTGGGGCTGGGCTGTCAAGGTGAACTGAGCCCCAGCTCCGTTTCTTTCTGCCTGAGAAAGCTGGATGCTCACTGAACACAGCAAGCAGGGCTGGAAAGTCTAAAAACATGATTACTGAAATGGAAGTCCTGCTTTTTACGTTTACTGAAGTAGAAGTCAGACTGATGAGCTACTGTGTGTAAAAGTAAGAATGCTGCTCATACCACACCCGCCCCTATAAACGTGGTTTTCCTCAATCTTCACTCTTTATTTACAGGCTTTTAACATAGTATGAAACAAACAATACGCAGAAGTCCACGTAAAGAGGAAGTCGGGGCTGATGGATCAGTCAACAACACAGGACTTTCACCCAGATGGCCGCTGTTTGTGTGGAACCAGTAGTTTTTGCTGACTACATTATGTCATGTGATGTTACATCCATAGCTTACGTTACGTTACAAGCAGAGTTATTCTAAGCCAAACGATGATGTTTTTCTAAAACCTTAAAGGGACTCTATGTAAGAATCAGAAATGTCTTGTTAACAGCGACACCTGTGGCCATTAAGTCAACGAAAGTCAGCGTCCTGTTGCTCGCTCTTCTGCTCGCTCTACATAGACATGAACGAGCATCGCTCAAAACAGTGAGGCGACACACGTCAGCTAAAAGCACAATATCACTCTATATTTCAGCTGCTTGGCAGTAATGTTAGCTGACCAGACAGAGGTCTCTCCATGAATCACTGCTGATCCTAGTGTTGGCTTTTCCTGCGAGACGATAACGTTTCTCTCTGCGGAGCCCCGTCACTTCACAAGACACCGGAAACCTCTGTTGGTCTGGAGGAGCTGCAGCAGTTATTTCTGCACAAACGTCCACTGAACATTCACTAGATATTCTCAGAGCTAAACTAACTCTTCTGCAGTGTGTTGTGTGCGCGCATGCATGTGAGAGTGGAGCAAAAGAGTGAGAGCGAGCACGGTGTGTGAGTGAAGGCAGGCAGAGGAGCAGAGTACAGCAGAGACTCCGGTCCTGGAGACCAAAACTACGGTCTCCCCCGCATCCTCTGACCGCGGCCAACACTGTTTAACAGACGGGCTTCACTAGATACAACCAAGAGGTTTTGGTGCTTCACTGTAGTTTGTGTTGGAGTCTGAGTCTGAACAGCGTAGACACACGCAAGCGCGCATGGGAGACTGACCCACAATGATTTATACGTGTAAGAAGTTACAAACAGTCTCTTTAGGTAAGCGGGTTTGTTGCCTAAACCTCATAGCCACCGTTTCACTACGTTAACCACGCGTGAACATTCCGCGGCAAGATACTACGCAGAAGGTTTCAGCCCAAGAGTAAGTCGTGCTGAGGTGATGTCTGAGCACAAACCAATGAATTATTTCTGAAACTGAAAATCTCCTTTGATTCCACACAGCTTTCAGCATGTTTATTTTTTGGGTACTTCCATAACATCTGCTGTTACTTTTTGCTTTTGCTATATGGACAAGCATAAACACAGTACTTGTCAACAGTGCTGTGGTTTTCATGCTAACCTAGCTATTTAAAGTTATTACTCTGTCCTACTATCTGATGGAATGATGTGGTTTCTGAATGCACTTTAACATTTGATATCCATTGTGTGTGTGTGTGTGTGTGTGTGTGTGTGTGTGTGTGTGTGTGTGTGTGTGTGTCTTTGGTTACATTTTAGATTACAGCTCTCATACTTTGGTTAGGCATGAATATTTGGCATCACATTTGCCCCTTGTTGTTTGCAGTGGATTATACAAACTGATAGAAAGCACAGTTATATGAATGGTTAGAATATTAGTGGTGTTGTGGTGAGCATGCAGGGTGGCCTGAGCCAGAGAATCGTCCTGAATGAGCCCAAAAATACGGACCGTTGAAAGGAAGAAATCCTAAATGTCATTGATATATTATTATTTGTTTTGCCTTTGTAGCACTGGTGTGAAAGGTGATATTCATTCATTCATTCAGTCAGTCTGTCTGTCTGTCTGTCTGTCCACGGACAGGTATGAAGTGTGAGCACTCGGTTTCCATAGCAACCAGCACGCCAGAGTCTGCTAACTGAGCCTGCTGTGAATGACACAGTTTGAGATCAGACTGTTGAATCGGTTGGTGGAGATGAGTATTGGAGATGGTTCTTCAACAGAAAAAAAATGCTTGAAGGCTTTTATTTTGAAATAAATGCAGGAAGTGTTGAATTAAAAACAAATCTTTACTTGTTTTTCATGTCTGTGACATATTCTACAGATGTCTAGACATTGAAACCGTAGTAATGTTGCTGGTATGATGTCAAAAGATAATTTTCACTTTCTGTTGCCGTGACCCGCGCGGCTCGCATTAAAAATAGGTTAGACCTCGAATCTCAACAGTGTCATCTGTATACTCCCCTGAGGTCTCTGGGAAGCAGACATGGTGTGATAATTAGAAAAGACTGCAGAGCAACATTTGCAAATTTACACCCTGATACAGAAATTCCTGCGAAACCACAAAGTGAGATTTATCATAATGTTACCATAACTACCTTTGCTTGGCTGTAATGTGCAGTCTGTTCATTGGCTGTCCCTAGCCTGCATGAGGCTTCACAGACGAGCAATAAAACACAGCACGTTTCCGGCTACTTCCATTGCTTTATGCTTCTGATAGGTAGCCTTCAGAGAGGAGACATGGTGTATGTGTGTCGCTCCACATATTCAGTATTAGCACCATATCCCCATGTCTGCTCATTAGCAGGCTGTGAGAGCACTCTCGGCCAGTTCTCATATAAACAAAGTTGGAGGGGTTTTCAAGAAGTATGTAATTACATGCAGAGCAAGGGACTGAGATGTTAGATTCCTGTCAACACAGTCTCCGGAGGATGTGTGCGTCTGCCTTACCAGTTATCTCGAGATGTTAAAGATGCTACGTGTGGCACTTTGGGTTTCTCAAAACTGGTAAACAAAGCTGTGACCCGCCACCGTGAATAAACGGTTCTTCCCACTTCAGCGTTGATGCTGCGTTCATACACTAGAGCACAGTGTTGCTGAAATCTGGTAACAGCATTTGATTACAGCCAATCATCAAGATGAAACTATGCTGTCAGAAAGGAGAACATGTCATAAAGTTTGTGAATTACCTGGACTGTCAAAGTAGTTTTCAATATGTGCTGTAAAGCGATAGCCAGCACAGTCTGCCTTGCATACAATCCTATTGTGGCATAAAGCAATGCAGAGGCTGCCAATGTTCATAGAAATGTAGAAAAAGACAGTTAATTGCAAATTAATCAAACATTTTTATCTGTTCTAAATGTACCTTAAAGGGAGATTTGTCAAGTATTTAATCCTCTTATCAACATGGGAGTGGGCAAATATGCAGCTTTATGCAAATGTATGTATATATTTATTATTGTAAATCAATTAACAACACAAAACAATGACAAATATTGTCCAGAAACCCTCACAGGTACTGCATTTAGCATAAAACAATATGCTCCAATCATAACATGTCAAACTGCAGCCCAACAGGCAACAACAGCTGTCAGTGTGTCAGTGTGCTGACTTGACTATGACTTGCCCCAAACTGCATGTGATGATCATAAAGTGGGCATGTCTGTAAAGGGGAGACTCGTGGGTACCCATAGAACCCATTTACATTCACTGATCTGAAGGTCAGAGGTCAAGGGACCCCTTTGAAAATGGCCATGACAGTTTTTTCTTCGTCAAAATTTAGCCTAACTTTGGAGCGTTATTTAGCCTCCTTTACGACAAACTAGTATGACATCGTTGGTACCAATAGATTCCTTAGGTTTTTCTAGTTTCATCTTTCAGCTTTAAAACGGAGCCCACTATGAGCTAAAAATTGCAAGTTGCGTTAAAGCGTTGAAGAAATTAGTGGCGTTAAAACGAATATTGCGTTGACACGTTAACTTTGACAGCCCTCATTTAAATATAAACATACTTTGTGTTGCCAAAGAAAAATCTTTCCAGAAATCCAGCTCCAGTTTATCACTTCATCTGTCAGTTACTGGAAAAAGAAAGTCAAAGACCATTTTCACACTTAGTGAAAACGGGACCTTTAACCTTTGGTTTACTCAAATTATACTCACTTTTCAAAATGGATGTAGCTTAATGTTTTTACATGATAATTAGCACTTCATAAAAAACATGTTCTGGCTGTTGTTACTTTCCTTCTACTTTCTCCAGTATCTTCACTGACTTTAAAAGGTCCAGATCCTTCGGACTCAAATAATGTGCACCTTTGAGTTGTATTCTCTGACTGTGAGAATCTTTGTGAGGAGCTTTAGAGCAATCTAATGAGTGAAATAACGTGGCTAAAGAAACCACTGAATCTAACTTTTCTCATATGAAATTTCAGTCTTCCGACATTGAGCTGAAACAGATATGAGTTAGTAGCCTCAACACATTCAGTTGAAGCAGCTCTCTTTTGACAGGAGTAAGAAGTAAAAGACAAGGGAATGGTAATATGATATGCCGACTCTCCAGCCCAGTAATCCCAGATGACTGTACTGTATCCCTCAGGGTGTTTCTCTGTCTTCCGAGTGTCACTTTCAGCTTCGTCTTTGTGTAACTCTGGACCTTCAGGGTTGCAACACTAACCAACCCTGGTTGGCATTGAGGGCGCTAAGAAGGAGGTCAGTTTTTTATTTTTTTCCATATGTGACTCAACAATGCACAGCCTAACCCGCTCCATGACACAAACATAAGCAGGATGCATTTCAGTCATCACTTTCTGTGGGAAATTTAATATCTTCTTTACCCATTTAAATACAAGTTGCATGTTTAAAGCAAGAACTACAAGGCTATTGTTCTTTTTATTTCTGCAGTCCTGTTCACACAAATCCCACAAGGAAATCTAATCTGCAGTAGGATCAGGGATATAACCAGGTTTGTTATTTAACGTTGGCTCATATATTTAGGCTTCATTTGAAGGCAGGTTGGGTGAGGTTGAGAAACTAGCAAGAGTACACCAGATTATTGGCTGGACTGCAAAGTATGTCACTGAGTGACGGACTGAGTAATGAAGTTATACGATTGGTTTTCGTCATGGGCTGTTGTTCTTTCAAACTGAAAAGGCGTGGAACGGCCCTTTATGCAAATGAGCCCGTCCAACGCGACGCGTCCGGCTCACGAAACTTGGACCAAGTTGTCAAACTCTGCGTGCTAGTTTTAAAATGAAATGAGATTCAGCAGTGACAAAGCCTTTTTCTCCCTTTCCTTCCGTTTTCAGAAGTAGATTTTGGTGGATTAACAGAAGGTTTATGAGCAGGCCGCCATGCCGTTTCCTGTTGGAAACGGTGAGCAGAAAACCAGAGACCAATAAGGTGCATTCAACGATAGGGTACGTCACCACTTGAACATACATATATATATATATATATTGGCTGTTTTACCATTTGCAGTCAGTAAATCAAACAACAGCAATAATTCCGTTCACAGGCACACAGAGTATCAAATACACATACTGTAGGATCTGGGGCCGTGTTTAGTGTGTATGGAACATGTGAATGATGATACTGCAGATACTGTGGTTTGTAATTTGGTACATAAACATCATAAACGTCTTATGAATGCCCTTAATGAATATTCACATGCACTACCATACGAAATAAATGTTACATATACAGCACATACTGTAATTGTGTATTCCATACAACCTACACATAGACTCATTATATAGATCTGCCGTTGCAACCTATGTTGTAAATTACAGCCTGCTGTGATGAGGTGTAACATAGACTGGAAGACCTCCGGAAAACAAAGGAGACACTCTGATTTGGAAACAGATGGGAGCGCCGTTGTCACGCACGCACGCACGCACGCACGCACGCACGCACGCACACACACACACACACACACACACACACACACACACACACACACACTTCTCCCAAGATGCAGCTTTAATCCCTTAAAGATCATGAACTCATGATTTCCCTCTCCACAGGCCGACCGCAGCCGGACCTTCGTCTCCCGGCTAATTGTGAACACATGTGACGCTCCGATGCCAAAGCCGAGCATTAGATAAAATATGAGCTGTTCCTAATCATTCAATCTCAAAACAGCAGTGGAAGACCAAATATTCTATTGTTTATGTAATTTACACGTTTGCCATGTGAGACAGGCCAAAGGAGGCATGCAGAAATAATTACTGGAAAATATATTTAACCATTTCAATAGAACGGCTTGTCACAAATGTATCTTCCTATCATAAATTATAGTTGTTTATTGAGATAAAATTGGACCCCAGCATTTGTGCACTTATTGCCTACTGTAGATACCTGAGATTGCAGAACAGAAATACAAATACTGAAGTTATTGAATATTTTTCCCATTAAAAATTCACCAAAATTATGCAAAAGCATATTTTTCCAAGCTAAGTGTTGAGGAGATCATTGATGTAGGAAGTCATTTTGGTGGTAGTAAACTGTATAATACTGAAGTTATTGAATATTTTTCTCTTTTCGTCGTTGCGCTTTGTAGACGGTCCCTGACCACTCATCTCAGCGCCGGCTGCGCATAGAGACCAATGTTATGTGTTATGTTTTGATTAAAACGAAGTTTTAGCTCGTTGTCTACCTTACTACGGTTAGAAAGAGCCGTTGTTTGTGTTTTAACAACGTTTCGGTTATGAGTTATTGATCCAGGAAGTTTTAATCTGTCAATATGTTTCCAACTTTACCGATGTACATCATCAATGCATGGACTGTTGCTAGAAGTGCACTATGAAGTAACTCGAGGGAACGAGTTAGTAACTCGAGGAAACGAGTTACTAACTCGAGGAAACGAGTTACTAACTCGAGGAAACGAGTTACTAACTCGAGGAAACGAGTTAGTAACTCGAGGGAACGAGTTAGTAACTCGAGGGAACGAGATACCTAACTCGAGGGAACGAGTTACTAACTCGAGGAAACGAGTTACTAACTCGAGGAAACGAGTTAGTAACTCGAGGGAACGAGATACCTAACTCGAGGAAACGAGTTACTAACTCGAGGGAACGAGATACCTAACTCGTAGGAACGAGTTACTAACTCGAGGGAACGAGATACCTAACTCGAGGGAATGAGTTAGTGCTCGAGGGAACGAGATACCTAACTTCAGGGAACGAGATACCTAACTCGAGGAAACGAGTTACTAACTCGAGGGAACGAGATACCTAACTCGAGGGAACGAGTTACTAACTCGAGGAAACGAGTTAGTAACTCGAGGGAACGAGATACCTAACTCGAGGAAACGAGTTACTAACTCGAGGGAACGAGATACCTAACTCGTAGGAACAAGTTACTAACTCGAGGGAACAAGTTACTTACCTGAGGGAACGAGATACCTAACTCGAGGGAATGAGTTAGTGCTCGAGGGAACGAGATACCTAACTTCAGGGAACGAGATACCTAACTTCAGGGAACGAGTTACCTAACTCGAGGGAACGAGTTACCTAACCCGAGGGAATGAGTTACTTACTCGAGGGAACGAGATCCCTAACTCGAGGGAACGAGTTAATAAAAATCTTCTCCTAGGGGGCTCTGTATAGGCAGTAGGCCTACCGTATTTTAGACACCTCTAAACAATCAAGTTCCCCGTCAGGAAGGGCTGTCTCACATCAAGATAAAGCGGTAAAAATATTATAAATTAATTGTGCATTTAACTGATATTGATTTTTTTAGGTGAGCCACTCTTTTAGGTGGCTAAAGTAGGTTTTGCTGCCAGCCCCGTCCACAACAGTACATTACATTGCAGTACACCCGAACTATCCCTAAGAGAGTCCACAGCCATGCTGGCAGCTCTGTGAGGCTGTACTTTGTTTTGGACAAATTAATTAGATTAATGTAATTCATTTTGACCTGATGATGATCCTAGGTGAGAGATGCAGCTCTTATCTCGCATTGTTCTCAGCCACAGCTGCACTTGAGCCTCTGGCCACCAACATTTGTAAAAATGCATTGCGCCATGAGCTTGCACTTGCCTTTGCACTTGCTCCCAGTTTCATTAAAACAGAGCCGTAAGTCTGAATACCACTCAATATTTTTTTTTTACTCCGTCTTTTGTTCCAGCTTTCTCTTTCTAGGTCAGTTTGATGTTGCCTATGGTGTGATGGTGTGTAAATAGGAACAGTTGTCTGTTTTGGTATTGACCTGCAGTCCTGTGGGAGCTTCTCTCTCTCTGTTCTTTACTGAGATCCCAGGTGACTCAATCATTTCTCTGTTCGCTGGAGCTGCAGGGGCCGTTCTTGTTGTTCGAATGGAGATGGAGAAGATGCTGCATGTGACTCGGCCCAGAAGAGTCAAATTCAGACTAACCCCACAGCATATAGCCGTATCTTGAAAAAGACCACCCTGCTGCTTCGGGTTCTTCTCATGTAGCTACACCTCCACCTCCCAACAACCAGAGAACTGTAAAGCCAGGTGCCAGGGAGACGGAGCGGAGCAGAGCTTTTATTTGTGTAACTGGTGGAGTCTTGAGTCAGTCAAAATGTTGCCTTTGGCTTAGCGAGGCTGTGTTACTCAACAGCTGTGTGTTGTTTGAGACGGATGTAGGACTGTGTGAGGTTTGAATTGAATTTTTAAGATTTAAAATGTCAGATGTGAAGGGTTCATAACAACGTAGTTAAAGGGACTGTTTGTAAGAATCATAAATGTCTTGTTAACGGCGACACCTGTGGCAGTTAAGTCAACGAAAGTCAGCTTCCTGTTGCTGGCGCTTGTGCTCGCTCTACATAGACATGAACGAGCATTGCTCAAAACAGTGAGGCGACACACGTCAGCTAAAAGCACAATATCACTCTATATTTCAGCTGCTTGGCAGCAATGTTAGCTGACCAGACGAAGGTCTCTCCATGAATCAATGCTGATCCTAGTGTTGGCTTTTCCTGCCTCAGCCTCCCGACCGCGGCCGGAGGGAACGGGGGAGACACCGGAGTTTTGGTCGGAGACGATAACGTTTCCCTCTGCGGAGCCCCGTCACTTCACAAGACACGGGAAACCTCTGTTGGTCTGGAGGAGCTGCAGCAGTTATTTCTGCACAAACGTCCACTGAACATTCACTAGATATTCTCAGAGCTAAACTAACTCTTCTGCAGTGTGGAGTGAGCAGCATGCACGTGAGAGTGGAGCGAAAGAGCGAGAACGAGCGCGGTGTGTGAGTGAAGGCAGGCAGAGGAGCAGAGGAGCAGAGACTCCGGTCCTGGAGACCAAAGGTACGGTCTCCCCCGCGTCCTCCGACCGCGGCCAACACTGTTTAACAGACGGGCTTCACTAAATACAACCAAGAGGTTTTGGTGCTTCCGTGTAGTTTGTGTTGGAGTCTGAATCTGAACAGCGTAGCCGACCCAAAATGATTTATACGTGTAAGAAGTTACAAACAGTCCCTTCAAGGGTCCCGGTTTGTGGGTTTGAAAATATGGTCACCCCTCGGTTAACTGAAGTCAGGCTTTTCACAATAAGTTCATCTTTTCTTAGCCTCCTCTTTTGGAACACCTTCCAGGTCTTCTGCCTGCCCATTTAGTCAGAATATGAAAAGCTTATTTACATTCCTCCATCCTGCGGGAAGAGCTGCAGAGGCGAGGCAGTAGAGAGGATTCTAGCTGTCTCTGTCCCTGTCCTCATTAGTGCAGAGCTGGTCTGTTTTCTCTCCCGCCCTCTCTCTCTCTCTCTCTCTCTCTCTCTCTCTCTCTCTCTCGCCCTCTCTCTCTCTCTCTCTCTCTCTCTCTCTCTCTCTCTCTCTCTCTCTCTCTCTCTCTCTCTCTCTCTCTCGCCTCTCTCTCTCTCTCTCTCTCTCTCTCTCTCTCTCTCTCTCTCTCTCTCTCTCTCTCTCTCTCTCTCTCTCTCTCACACACACACACAGACAGAGCAATCTCCAGCTCTAAACAGGCTGACAGTTTGAAGATAGGCCCACTGAGCAGAGCAGAGCAGAGCAGAGGGCTGTGAGATGAGAAAGCCCCTGAGTAAAGGAGAATGCAGGCGAACGCTTGTAATTGGGCCCTGAGTATCAGCTGCCAAATATCTCCTGTTAGTTCTCTGTGTTTTTTTTTTGTTTTTTTTTTGCTATTACTATGCTAATACTATGCCATCTCTGCATGCAAATGAGGTAGGGTACACTTGGCATAGTTCCTGCCCTCAGCTGGTCTCTGCCACAGGGAAAGCACTGCTCACTGTTCTCCCACTGATCGCTGATACAAAAACACACATACACATATTACCTTCAGCAGGTGTCCTCAGAGCATCCATAATATGTCAGGCAGCCTTGAAACCGGTAGTATTATATATACCATCTTTGTGAAGTGTTGTGACATCCAACCATTTCTATAGATCCATGATGTGTTCAGACTGCTTATTGAGACATTATGGTTGGAATATTGATGCATTGAGACCTTCCACGACTTTCTGGGTTTCCTCTATCAGCCTGTAGACTGCTTTTAATGTGAAGAACCCGTGACGTTTTTTTCCGCGAAAATCGCAAAATATATAAAACAGGAATGTGACCGACGTCGGAGGGGGCGGGGGACCTTTGTCTGGTAAGCTAACATTACTGCCAAGCAGCTGAAATATAGAGTGATATTGTGCTTTTAGCTGACGTGTGTCGCCTCACTGTTTTCAGCGATGCTCGTTCATGTCTATGTAGAGCGAGCACAAGCGCGAGCAGCAGGACGCTGACTTTAGTTGACTTAACGGCCACAGGTGTCGCTGTTAACAAGACATTTCTGATTCTTACAAACAGTCCCTTTAACAGGCTAAAATCTAATGTTTATAGCTAGCTACAGACATTTTGTTACCATTTCAGCCCTTGTATGGTTGTATATCGTGGCGCCGATTGTTTTCCCGTCCGGTGGGCGTAGTTTTCAGAGTGTGACGCGTTGCGCTCTGTCTCTATCTCATATATTTTAGAGCTTTTTACCAGCATGTAGATGAACCATACATCAGTTGTAGACCGTACAAGTCGGCTTTAGTAAGCTTGCTTTTACATCTGTAGTCGCCTGTTCATTGTTCACATCGGTGTTTCACAAACTGACAGAGAGGAGAAAATACACAAGTGATGAACAATGGCTTTTTACCGGTGTTAGTTGCACAGCCAGGTTGCACATGTAGAAATGTGATCAGTTGTCAGAGTCATTGTTGGGCCCAGAGCTGTGCACCGTTGATATCCGGTCACCAGGGTGCTGTGTCACAAAAGCTCTTTGTTGCTCTTCCTCATGTTTCAAAGAACTATAATGGCTTTTTAAAAACAGGAGTGCATTTTCCGATCCGATTCCGATGTCTCTGGTGTTGCATTGTATCTGGATACATCCTGAGGATGAACCTGCAGACTTTCCCACCTCCTGTGTGTGTGTTTGTGTGTGTGTGTGTGTGTGTGTGTGTGTGTGTGTGTGTGTGTGTGTGTGTGTGTGTGTGTGTGTGTATGCTTCTCTGCAGAGGTTGGGCTGACTGTTTGAAGCACTCTTGTCTTAAGTAAATTATGACATGATGTGTTGAAAGACCAAACAAAGGTAAGGAGATCTTCCCATGGTGTAGGATGCCTGGCCTCCAGGCTGAACACACCACACACTGTGTGTTCCCATACAGACGAGCCACAGCTAATTGCAAGTTATAGCCAAGTTAGGATTACATAAATGAAAGTTTACTTTGGCTCAATGTTCACTCTACCTGTAATTTGCCCCGATAAATACATGTTGTACATGTTCAGTATTGCAAATGATTAAATTACTGATCGTAATAAGCTTGATTATTTTCTGCAGGCAACTATGTGTCTGTCTTACAATTACAGGCACACACGGGTTCATTTTGTTTAGTATTTACATAGATTTATTAACTAAAAAGATTTTGCGCTCAAATCTTTGTGTGAGTGAAGACAGGCAGAGTACAGCAGAGACTCCGGTCCTGGAGACCAAAGCTACGGTCTCCCCCGCGTCCTCCGACCGCGGCCAACACTGTTTAACAGACGGGCTTCACTAGATACAACCAAGAGGTTTTGGTGCTTCACTGTAGTTTGTGTTGGAGTCTGAGTCTGAACAGCGGAGACACACGCGAGCGCGCATGGGACACCGACCTGCAATGATTTATACGTGTAAGAAGTTACAAACAGTCCCTTTAACTTGCGTACGTAACTTAAATTATGTAATGTACTTAATTTAGGTCATGTGCGTAATGTACTTAACTTGCGTAATGTACATAACTTTTTTAACACAAACCATAATCTTTTCCTCAACCTAACCAAGTAGGTCTGTTGCCTAAACCTAGTAGTTTTGTTTGAATTAACAAAGTTAACCATGTGTTGAAGTTTACTACGCTGCCCGTTGTAAAAAATTAAGCTAAAGTGGGTAGCTACCAAGTGCATGAAAAAAAGGACGCCCAGGGGTCCCGACCAAGCAGCCGTGACAGGTTGGTAGTGAGAATGTGTTGCCGTTATCTGCACATAGAAAAAAATGAACTGAATGTTTTTTTTTGTTTGAGTACAAAACCATCATTGAAGACATCACCTTGGGCTTTCACTACTTTTGGAGATTTCGTAGACCAAACAGTTAATCTGCTAAAATGAAAATAATAATTACTTGCAGCTCTACACTGAATATATTTCATTCCCTGCTCTATGAACGGGCCCTTTATGTATTTACAGTCTGTTTTTTACTCTCTTCTTCCTGCGTTCAGACCGTAAAAAGATGAGCTCATAGACACAACTTCATCTGACAGTTTCATAAATTACTATTTAGTTTTAGATTGGTCAGTCAGATTTTTAACACAATGTAGAAAGGATGCACCATCACAGACTCTGTGTACAAGACACATTAAATATGAATGTGTTCATGCAAAAATTATGCATTTTTGTTGTGTATACTTGCAAAATGCCAATTACCGGTAGTTATATTCTGAAATATTTTCTTTTTTAACACTTTCACATGATTTTTTTTTGCCCAAAAAGTGATTGTCATTTATATTAGATTTTAAAATCCTCTAATATTCCCACAGGAATCAGTAATGTTTCATATATATCTATGTATAGATCTACGTATATTTTTATCTTATAGATGGAACACCGTTTTGATTCTTCTCTACAACTCTATTTATTCAGAGATTTTTTACATCCCATTGCTAAAGAAAACAGTTCTCTGTATAGACCGAGAGGCTCATTGACCTTCAGAAAGGTTATGGTGCAACAGTGAGGCAATGACTGAAGACATGCTGAGGCCATAAGAGTAAGACATTGAGTCAGGTCAGATAAACATTTAAAATATTTCTATGCTTCAGAGTTTGATATATAACTCAGCACAGAGTGAAGAAAAAACATTCTAAAACAGATAGTTCCAGTCCTTCCAGTAACCCACGAATCTCCCCTTTACAGACATGCCCACTTGTGTACTATGATAATCATATGCCGTTTTTAAAGGGACTGTTTGTAACTTCTTACACTGTTTGTCCTCACTGTTTAGACCGATGCTCTTTCATGTCTATGTAGAGCGAGCGCGAGCAGCAGGACGCTGACTTTCGTTGACTTAACAGCCACAGGTGTCGCTGTTAACAAGCAATTTCTGATTCTTACAAACGGTCCCTTTAAATGCAGTATGCATGTGTTATTTTTGCTTATTCTAAAAATTATGTATTTGAATATTTCTACATACTGGGGTCCCTAAACAGTCTTTGAATTCCATAAATTGGGTCTCACTGTAAAGCTGAGACTCTTGTGGATCCAATGAGCCCAACTGTATTCATGTGTGATGATGTTAGTCCCCATAGGAGACATTTCATTGACCTGCGGTGACCTCTAGGATAATCACTGCCTCATTAAACTTTACAGCCACAAACTAGAGACCTAGAGCATTCAGAGGATGGATGTCTTTCCTAGCTAGATTGACAATAAGGGGGATTTCTGAGCAGTTTCTAGAACAGAAGACTCCGTATGACTATATGGATATACTGCAGAGAAGGGCCAGAAATGGGAGAAAATCCATGCATATGTGTCCATGTCTTTATCCCAGCCATACAAAGGATGTTTCCAACAGCCGAATAGGAGCAGAGAATGTGGCGGGTTGGGGGGGAACTGCTCTGATATCTGGCTCATTTGAAGTGTTGATAGGCGAACAGCCACAAAAAAGCTGAGTTAATAAGCAATTTAGAGCTTTAGACCCAGTCCATGATGAAAGTTTAATGATATCAACACAAATTTGCTGTCACATAATCTCCCCTTTTAATCATTTCCCACTGTCAGCACAGGGCTAACAGAAAAAAACAAGCCTAATCCACCTGATTGACATCTCCCTCTAAAATTGGCTGGGAGAGAAGGACTAGAAAATATGTCAGGCAATTAATTAAGTGCTTTTTTTTCTCTTCTTCTTCTTCTTTTCAAGTTTTTGTCTGGAATGCAGAGCGGCGTAGCCGGAGTCAGAACACACAGAGGCAGTGTTGGTGTATTAGTGAGGTCAGGCAGTGGTCACTCGTGTAATCGGATAATAGCCTATGTGCCTGTAAACTGGAGCTACACATGAGAATCAGAATTCACATCAACTCTATGAGATGTAAAACCACAGAGCTGCCAGACAGCACACACGCACACGCACACACACACACACACACACACACACACACACACACAGACACACACACACACACGTCAATGGAAGCTGTGGTTCATGTTTTTGCATGAATCATCTATTTTTTCTAGTGTTTTAATTGGAGCAACATCTTGTATTCAATGTATTCAGTACTGTCTCTGAGAAGATTTTGTCTATTTGTGAGACGGGGTATAAATTATTTTGTTTTGACCCAACATAATGACCCAACTGCAGACACCAACTTCTACATCAGCACCTCGTTCTTTGCACGTGTGGATAAGCAAGTTATCCTGGTTCTTCAAAGCTGGTTTAAATTTCATCCTGAACACATCCTTGATCTCCAACCTACAAAACTGCAGTTTATTGACAGTTATAGCTGGATCATGATAAAGATATTTTTAGGGGTGAGAAACAAACAAATAAAAGATAATTAAAGTTAGAGTTAAAGCAAATCCAAATGTAGATTGAGATAATGTGAGCAAAAAGACTGTAAACTCAACTAAAACATTCTGACTGTTAAAAGACCAATGGAGCCAGAACATAGAGTGCTAAAGGGATGAGTCCTAAAACCCGGAAATGAGTTAGCATTTTAGCACTTCCGGTTCCCTCATCTGGAAGTCGTACTCGGGCACAGTACGGATCAGTTGTACCTAATATGAAAACGCCCTGAGACTCTGGTTCTAGGCTACATGAACACCCGATTCGATTGTTATCAGGTCATTAAATATGCGTTATCAGTCGCTATAAGCACCATAGATTTGGGTCATTCGCGGCCTACTACACCTACTATGTTGAAAAAGTGAAACTTAAAAGCAACACGTTCTGACATGTTGTAAAACTGAATGAAACGTCACGTTTTCAACACAAACAAAAAGGCTTCTTTAGGTTTAGGCAACAAAAAAACACTAAGTTTAGGGAAAAACCTTGTTTTGGGTTAGAATAACTACGAACACAAAGACAACTATACGTTGTTGGTTTCACACGGGATGTGAACTCAGGTCTCGTGGGTGGAAGTCCTGTGTTTTGTCTCCCATCCATTGTCCCCAACCTCCACCCCTTATGGAGTTTCAGGCTGTCTATACTACAGCGCCTGACTTCCGCTTCTGCTCCTGTCATAATAACTACGGTCGCCAGAAGTCGCTGTCGTGTTCTTTTATACCTTCTTTAGTTGACCTACCATATGAATAGATGATTAAAACCTGCTATTTGGGTGTGGTATAGGCCTCTATTGACCCACATCTATGGTTCTTACAGTAAAGCGACTGATAACGACTCTTTGGTAGCCTAACAACAGTCTAATCGGCTGACATGAAACTGTGTCATGGTCACAATCTAACACAACGAGATTGTGCTATTGTCAGGGAGGGTGCAGTCATGCAATACGTTTCTGGTTCTGCTGTACTATATTAGTAAAATAACATTTCACAAGTATGAGTAGATTTATTTTCCATTACATATTTCTTTTTTTTGTTGCCATGAACGTATAGTTTCTGTATGTTGTAATTACTTAAATTCTAATAATGATTATAATAAAGTCACATTGCTGAAATAAGTAGAATAAAGTGCAGCCTGTTGTGCAGTATTTGTAGAGTTTATGACTCACGCTTTAATTCTTAGGTTGAGTAAAGTACCCGTGTTATCTACACACAGTAACACTGTCAACCAAAGATCAACACAACACAAAGGCTCAGTCTGTGTTGGGTGTATTGAGGAGAACTGATAGCAGTTCTTTCTCCATCAGTGTGTAATACCGGATCACATACTCACCTGCAGCTGCATTAAGAGATAAACAAAAACCTGATCTTTACTGTGTGAGTGTGTTGCAACACTTTGTGACATGGACATACAGTAGCTGCTGATGTTGGCTATTGTCTCTTTTGTCCTGTTGTGCCTGAGCTGATTTTTATTAAAGCAACACTGCCACCCAGTGGTGTGTAGGAGGGATGTAGAGATACTACAACTAGGGGAAAGGGTTAGAATGAGGAGGAAAAAAAAGTCAAACAGCATTTAGATAATGATACACAAACTCTCTCCTCTAAAAGATTTCTTCTTTTTTTTTTTTTAAGAACTCTGAAGTTTAGATGAGTTGGACACACACAGAACGTTTTCCTCTTTTGACTGCCCTGCCCCGAGCCCTCCTGCACAAAATGCTTAACAAAGCCTGATTGTTGTGTCACAATCTTCTCTCTGGTTCAGATTTGATAAGAACAAAAAGATGTGAAGCAATACTTAATGTTTGCTAGTTCAGGTTTATAAAAATTGCGGTTCTAAAGTACAGTGAAAAAAGGCTATTGTATTTTACCACTCATTAACATTTAACAATGTAAACTTCACCCTGAACTACCCCTGCAGCAGGGGGTAGTGCCGGGAAGTTCAAGTCTTATATTGCTTCGCTTTATTCCTGAGTTCGGACCTCTAAATACTTTCAAATCGTTGGGGTTTTCACCACCTGCACTGCTTAAAGGGACCGTTTGTAACTTCTTACACGTGTAAATCATTCCGGGTCCGTGTCCCATGGTCGCTCGCGTGTGGCTACGCTGTTCAGTCTCAGACTCCAACACAAACTACACGGAAGCACCAAAACCTCTTGGTTGTATCTAGTGAAGCCCGTCTGTTAAACAGTGTTGGCCGCGGTCGGAGGACGCGGGGGAGACCGTAGCTTTGGTCTCCAGGCCCGGAGTCTCTGCTGTACTCTGCTCCTCTGCCTGCTTGCTGTCACTCACACACCGTGCTCGTTCTCGCTCTTTCGCTCCACCTCTCACGTGCATGCGCGCACACTCCACACTGCAGAAGAGTTAGTTTAGCTCTGAGAATATCTAGTGAATGTACAGTGGACGTTTGTGCAGAAATAACTGCTGCAGCTCCTCCAGACCAACAGAGGTTTCCCGTGTCTTGTGAAGTGACGGGGCTCCGCAGAGAGAAACGTTATCGTCTCCCCCGTTCCCTCCGGCCGCGATCGGGAGGCTGAGGCAGGAAAAGCCAACACTAGGATCAGCATTGATTCATGGAGAGACCTTCGTCTGGTCAGCTAACATTACTGCCAAGCAGCTGAAATATAGAGTGATATTGTGCTTTTAACTGACGTGTGTCGCCTACCTGTTTTGACGGATGCTCGCTCACATTCAGGTAGCGCGTGCACACGGGCGAGCGCGAGCAACAGGACGCTGACTGTCGTTGACATTGCGGCCACAAGTGTCGCTGTTACTACCAATTTCTGATTCTTACAAACAGTCCCTTTAATAACTGTAAATTTGCAATCACTGGTCACAAAGTTTTTTTTTCCCTAAATAAACTTCTGTCACCTATGTAAGAAAAGGTTCACACATATTGTGGATATTAGATCAAATATATTGGATTGTTTGGGAGTTTTTTTCTCTGTTGTCACAGTAACTTTTATTCTTTTTGTAGCGTTCTCTGATGGCCAGTAGGGGTGATTCTGGTGGAATTCATATGATCCTTCCTAATCAAAATACTATAATAAATAATAAGAAAATTATATATTATTGTCCTCATTACCAGGTGTTATTTTACACTGGGAACATAAACAGTAGTAAATACAATTTGAGACTGTGGCTTGAATTTCCTGAGCTAAACCGAAGCGAACCAAAGCAGAGGCATGAATGATGTAATGTTGTGCTGTGACTCAGGCTGGACGGGGCCGTCCGTGATGCAACCTGAAGTCCTCCTCAAAGTAAAGGTGTGATCTACGGCTGATGAGGTGAGGGATTTGAAAAGGATTTCTGTGCTTGATATGTGGACCTTGAAGTAGGCTAGTGCAGCTCAATTTGGTCAAAGAATGGGATCCGTGTGGGAATCAGGATTCACATTCCACATCCTTCCAAATGATGAAATGCTTGCTTGTTTAATGTCTCCCTGACACCTTGATTCTACTTTTTCAAATACTAGTTATCTGCTTTAGTGAGGTCTAATAGCTAAATAAGAGAGTGTGTGTGCATCATAAAGCTGTGTCATAAACCAATGTTTTGAAAATTGAAATTTTGACCTGATGACGGCTTCATCCTCTGGGGACCATGAATATCTGTTCAAATTTTCATGGCAATCTCCGTATTGAGATATTTCAGTCAGGACCACGCTGCTAGTGTGGCTAATACAAAATTTTTAATGACCTGTCCAAAAAGTGTACAATATATAAGCTTAACGTCGAATGGAATTCATGTAAGGATGTACAGAGATCAGCCATAACATTATGAACACCTGCCTAATATTGAGCAGGTCCTCATTTTGCCGTCAAAACAGCCCTGACCCGTCGAGCCATGGACTCCACTAGACCTCTGAAGGTCTTCCATCGCTCCGTGGTCCAGTTCTGATGCTCACGTGCCCATTGTAGACTCGCGATGGACACGGGTCAGCGCGGTGCACCCCGATCGATCTGCGGCTACGCAGCCCCATACGCAACAAACTGCGATGCACTGTGTGATCTGAGTGTGATTCTATCAGAACCAGCATTAACTTTTTCAGCGGTTTGAGCTCCAGTAGCTCTTCTATTGGATCGGACAACACGGGCCAGCCTTCGCTCCCCACGTGCATCTATTTGAGCCTCGGGTCTGACCCTGTTGCCGGTTCAACGGTTTTCCTTCCTTGGACCACTTTTGGTAGGTCCTGACCACTGCAGACCGGGAACATCCCACAAGAGCTGCAGTTCTGGAGATGCTCTGACCCGGTCGTCTAGCCAGCACTATTTGGCCCTCGTCAAAGTCTCTCACATCCTTACGCTGGCCCATTTCTTCTGCTTCCAACACAAAGTTCAAAGTTCAAAATGTCCACTTGCTGTCTAATATGCTGAAATGCTATTTCAGAAGCTTGAATACACCCCTGATACCCACAGACCACAAGTCCACAAGGATTCCTGCCATCCAACACCACCAATGCTACCTCACTGACCGTTCACTCGAACAAACACGAGCCATTAAGCTAAATGTAATAGTGGTTTTTCTGTGTGGCTGCTGAACTGCCCCGTCCTGCCCTCCTCTTCACCATACGGGTGGTGATGGATGTTGTGGCCATCAATGGACAGATAACCTGGGCTATTTCCAGACAGAGGAGATTAGAAGGATTAACGCAGTGGAGGGTGAGAAACCACTCACCTTCCACACCGGCTCTGTGAACTCTGCTGTCCTCATAATGGGCCTGCTGTTGTTGACAGAAAGTCATTCTGCATTCAGAGCCATTAGAAAAACCCTCAGGGGAGCCATCCCTGAAGTCCTCTGCAAACTTACTTACCACAATGAATTTACACACTTTTTACACTAAGTATGTAAGCCTATCCATGATTGTAAAATTATAAATACATAATTTTACAATTATGTGTTATTGCTCATCTTTACAGCCTTTCTTTTCTTTCACAGCTGTCATTGAATCTTCAAATACCATGGCATCTGCAGCCACTTCAGTTTCAGACAGCAATTTTTGAATGCTACTAGATAGACGGTGTTGTGATTTAAAATCATTCTGCAGCAGATTCCAACAAGGAGCAAAATTAAAAGAGGACCTATTATGCATTTGTGCTTTTTCCCTTCTCTTTAGTATGACGTATAGTTTTTGTTGCGCATGTAGAAGGTGCAAAGTCCAAAGAGTTCCTCTCCCCCACAGAAACACTTTTCCTGAACTGCCTGAAATGCCTTGCATAAAGTCCTGCCTTTTTCTTCTGTAACGTGGTGATGTCACCGAGTAACACATTTGTGTAATACCTGCCTAGCTAACACATTCTCTCTCCCAACTCTTCAAATAACGCCAAGTGGTAAGTGCCCCTCGGCATCAGAGACCGACGCACACGGTACCCCTCTTTTACTTTTGGACGGACCAGAGACGACGTGTCAATATACGCTCGTTACATGCATGGTGTCCTTTCAAAATAAATTTCCGTTTTCATAGGAAGTAGGGATTTTAATAATTAACCGTTAACCGACATTAAGCATTTTAACCGATTAACGCTATCGGTTAAAACGGTTAAAAGGAATGTTAATAATTCATTAAAAAGCTGAGAAAAACTCGTCACACAGAGACAATGTACGACGGAGTATTAGGGCCACATTGAGGGAAAAAACATCTGAGATTTCAACAATAAAGTCATAACTTTACCAGTAAAAAGTTAGTTTGTAATGGAGAGCATTCGTTTGATCAGAGGCAACAGTTAGTGGAGCTTTGGCAGCAGGAGAGAGATGTTCCCACTGCTAAAGGTTCAATTCAATTCAATTCAATTTATTTTTATACAGCGTCAAATCATAACAGAAGTTATCTCGAGACGCTTTATATATAGAGCAGGTCTTAGACCGTACTCTATAGATTAGAGACCCAAAAAGAGCATTGCACCTGAGCGCGCTGTGGCCAGGAAAAACTCCCCGTTTAGCGGGTAGAAACCCAGAGCAGAACCGGGCTCTGGGTGATCGGCCATGTGCCGCGACCGGTTGGGTTGAGAGAGAGAATTTCACATCCATGTGACATTATCACTTATAGCCACTAGGTGGCTGCAGGCCACCTGTTAATGGTAAAAAGCCAATGTGTGTTGGGCCCCTTTTTTGATTGTTTTGACGTTGTTAACCAGTACTTTACTCTCAAATGACAAATGTCTTGTCATTTCTATGTAACACCATTTTTTTTCTCATTTATCTATATACAAAAGACAGCCATCCAACCCAACAGGTTGTTTATAAGGCGTTAAGAAAAGGGTGGTATTGGTTTTTAATGGATCACATGGATTGTTGACGTTTGTTTGGTTGTTTGTCAATTTTTTTTAATATATATATATATATACATACATATAGGGGAGAGTGGGGTAAGATGAGCCAATTTTTACTTATGCTGTCCTCGAGGTTAGGAAAAATGAGACAGAAGCAGAATGAAAACTTGAACCTTAAATTCAGGATCTCTCCTATCAAATGAAATGATCAGCATGCATCCATCACAAAGCTGTCTGGAAAAAATGACCTTCCCAAAAAAAGTGCTCCTGCGGCTCAACTTGCCCCAGGTAAGGGGTAAGTTGATCCGAGTCAGTGGGTAAGTTGAGCCATCGTGGGGTAAACTGAACATCTGAGTTTTTAAGTTTAAACCTCAGCATAAGTGTGTTCACAAACAGTTTCACAGTTATGAACTTGTGAGAACAAACCACCTGTGAGTTTCAAGACCATTGAACAATCAAAATATCATTCAATATTCAACTATATCCCAGTCGTCAAGGTTGCAGTGAAATATGAACTGTTGCTCCCTCCTTGCAGTTCCTCCAGCCTTTTGAGGTTGAGGTAGCTCCTTCAGCACATCACTCAGTGGAAAAGATGCCTCATCCTTTTCCTTGAATACAAAGGTGGGCTTCTCACGTCAAGTGTTCCCCCGGATTCTTCTGAGAAATCTTGCACTCACTTCGTTGCCCTCCAGGCTCTCAACCAAGCCAATGTAATGGTAGCTTCTGCCTTTGGATACAAAGTTTACTATGACAAAGTCACCAACTGACAGATCTGAGATGTCTGATTCACTTCTCTCATCATTAGAACTCTCATGCTCAGAAGTGTCATCAAATGGGATGGCATCACACTCTCCTCAGAACTGCTGTATGCTTTGATTTTCGTCTTGGTCTTTGGTTTGACCTAGGCCTACCTGCTAAACCCTGCTCTTTCCAGTTGTTGGGGACAGGAAGGTTGTTCTTTCTGCCAATTCCAATGCCAGTTCACAGCATTTCTTTGGAGTAAGGCCGTGGAACTGTTCAGCCAGCTTCTTGATATGGTCTGCAAGCTCCTTCTCTACCTCCTCTGTGAGGACCCTCTTTGCCTCTGCTGTTCCACTATAACCAACTGTTTTAACTTCCTTTATCTCCCTCTTCTATAAAGGTTAACACATAAAAAAATCAAACCAAGTTGTGTAACACTCAACAGTAATACCATTTTATACATCAGAGAATTCATTTGGTTAATTTATGGTGGGGTAAGTTGAGCCAGTGGCTCGGAATAATAGTAGAATATTAGTGAGCCAGTGGCTCAACTTACCCCATAGCCTTTGGCTCACTTTGCCCCATAGCTACCATTTTGGAAAAAAATGGCCAAGTTTAGCAATTCAGGCTAATCTTTAGCGAAGGGATTAACATGGTGTTATATCTTAGTAAATCACCAACATGTATAATATATTTTTTTAGACCTGGATAAATTTGCTTTGACCTAACATTCATTATTCCTGACATGCAGAAAATTTACTTTGATGGGAAAAAACTGTTTTTGGTGTAAAAAAGTACTTACTACTTCTCCCATGTGCTTCACTTCATCACAGCAAGATAGAAATGATGGGTACTTCCTGAACTTATGGTCACATGACAAAACATAATCACAGTTGCCAAGATACAGGGGGTGGGTCAATTTACCCACTGGCTCATCTTACCCCACTCTCCCCTACTAATATTATGACTTTATTCTCGTAATATTATGACTTAAATTCTTGAAATCTCAGATTTATTTTTTACCATAGTACCATGACCTACAACTATGATAAATAAAAATGTAAACAAAAAAACAGTTATTCATTTCCACTATTTTTTTTTAAAAATCCACAGGGACCCTCTGGAGAGGAGCCGAGGAGCCGCATTTGGCTCCGGAGCCGCAGGTTGCTGACCCCTGGTCTAGTAGGAAAAAAACCAATAATTATAATAAGTCCTGGATTGAAGGCAATAACTTTTGATATTGTTTAGTGGATGTAATTGCACAAACAAGATAGTAGCAAAACAAAAAAAAATGGTATAATTACACGACATCATGCCAATAAAACACCAGTTGAATGCTGCATGTTGTTTGTTTATTAGAATGAGGAGTTCAGGAGGAAGAGCATGAATGTAGCGCGAGACTCTTTGGTGTCACTGACGTTGCTACGCTGCTGCTGACGTCAGCAGACTAGAAGGTCCAAGCTTATCAAGTTTCCTCATATACACACCATCAGACCACAAATAGTGCCTTTCGATTTCACAATAAGAGCATGACTTCTCTTCTGGAAAAGTATTTGGTTGCATGGAATAAACATTATATCAAGTACTCTATTCAGTCAAATCCTTAACATAAAAAATAATAATAACGTGAGATGACTTCAAAGTGCAAAGCTTGCCATTACGGTGCAATGCAATGCGAATTGCTGTTGAAATGAATCTTGTATTGTAATTTACAGTATATCCTCCGTACCGAGCCAAATAGCAGACCCAACCTTTACATTCTGGAAGGAAAACAGACAACAACACTAGCATTTGTACGTTACCTATCGGTCTCTGCAGACCGCCTCAGGCTGAAACTGCGACTAACTACCTGACGTCCACTGGAGTCTAAAATATAAGTATTGCTAAAACGTAAATTACAATACCAAACTTGCTTTAGTCTCAAAATATTCCTGCGTATCTGGTAACGTTAACTGAGCTAAAGTCCTGATCATGAATCACTCTGGTTAGACATTAATTGTTGATTTTTGTGAAGTGTGAGAAAGTTTTCTCCACATCCGGACAACACTTTGCCGTGTGTGATGGTTTATGCTTCTTCCAACTTTGGCGCTAGTGGAGGTTTTTGTTCCCACAATGCAATGTGTATTTAAAAATAAGGGGAAAAATCGATACAGAAAAATCCTTCATATTAATGCGTTACATTGGCCCATATTTTTATGGACTTTTCTCAGAGTGTATTGTCACACATACAATATGCCAGTATAGATGTATGGCATCTTGCGAGGGTCTAGAAAACCCAGAAACCTAATTTTCACTATTAGTAATATACATATTTTCCCCTGAAGGATCATACAAGTATTTTTGCATTTTGTATCCGCTTTACAGATGACGTATACTTTACATAACTGCTCACAATTTTGCAAAGCATATCATAGTGTTTCTTCTGCTGCTAATCTATTTGTGATTACGGTCATTCATCTCAATAAACACGACTGCTTTTATTGTTATTAGTATGTTATTGTTGTGTGCCGACTACATAAAAGGCTGCAGTGCATTACTATGAAAGGATAAGTAGCACAATTGTGATAAATCCTTATGTAGGTTACAAGTCTACAGGGTTGTTAGTTAAGATGTCAGAGCCTGACTGATATATCTGCCCATGTTAGCTTTTCACTGATTATCATATCGGCCTATATGTCGGTGCCAATATATAAACAGAAAGCAGTATAAAAATGCCAAAGATGTGACATTTAACAAATAGTGTCGCTGTTACATAATGTGTCCACCAGAGAGCACTGACAAGTTTTCTTTTAGCCACAATAGCAGTCTTGCTGTATATAGATATAGTGGTGGGTTTACTGTTTCACTGCTTTAATCTACATTTAGTGCTATTTAGGACAGTGCACTTTAATAGACTGAGCTACTTTTTAATTCTGCACACCACAAACAGCTCTACTCTGCACCTTTAGAGACTTGTTTTACTGTATTCTTCAAACAATTTACAGCTTTATTCTGCACTTTGGTCTATTTTAAAAAAACTCTACCTCAGTTCCTATCCTGCATTATATTCCATATTTGACATTTCTTAATATCTATATATCCTATATTTTATTATCCAGCACTATATCACTTTCTGCACTATATTTACATTTTTAATAGTCCCGTATCTCAGCTGTTACTCTGCACTTTATTCATTTTTAACAGTTTTCTTCATCTCCTGGTATTTTTATATCTGGTATATTTTTTTATACTTTGTACCTTGTGCTACCTACTTGTGCATTTTTACTAACATGTTTTGCACTATGGAACTGTGATGCTGGAAACTTGAATTTCCCTCGGGATCAATAAAGTTACTATCTATCTTTCTATCTATATGAGCGAAACTCAGATAATGACATCTTTCCAACTTTAACTGTCAAATGTCCTGCTGAGTATATTAACACTGATAATGGTTTAAAACTTTCGGCAGTATTTATAGAAATCAAGGTAGAGCTAGACACACCTCCAGTGTAACGCAATACAAACAGTACCACAATGTACAGCCTCAAAAATTACCCAAAATGAATAGGCTATCTGAAACCTCTGATTGAATTTGTTATATCTGCATATGGAGGCACTCCTGTTTTTATTTTATTTTATTTGCTTTTTATGTAATTGCCCTTTAAAGGTACTATATGTAACTTTCAGAAAATTCTTATTATTATATGCTAAGTTATGACTTTATATTGTCGTAAAGTTATGACTTTTTTCTCATAAAGTTATGACTTTAATCTCGTAATATTATGACTTTTTTCTCGTAAAGTTATGACTTTATTCTCGTAATATTATTACTTTTTTCTCGTAAAGTTATGACTTTATTCTCGTAATATTACTTTTTTCTCATAAAGTTATGACTTTATTCTCGTAATATTATTACTTTTTTCTCATAAAGTTATGACTTTATTCTCGTAATATTACTTTTTTCTCAAAGTTATGACTTTATTCTCGTAATATTAAGACTTTTTTCTCGTAAAGTTATGACTTTAATCTCGTAATATTAAGACTTTTTTCTCGTAAAGTTATGACTTTAATCTCGTAATATTAAGACTTTTTTCTCGTAAAGTTATGACTTTAATCTCGTAATATTAAGACTTTTTTCTCGTAAAGTTATGACTTTATTCTCGTAATATTAAGACTTTTCTCGTAAAGTTATGACTTTATTCTCGTAATATTAAGACTTTTTTCTCATAAAGTTATGACTTTATTCTCGTAATATTAAGACTTTTTTCTCGTAAAGTTATGACTTTATTCTCGTAATATTAAGACTTTTTTCTCGTAAAGTTATGACTTTATTCTCGTAATATTACGACTTTTTTCTCGTAAAGTTATGACTTTATTCTCGTAATATTACGACTTTTTTCTCGTAAAGTTATGACTTTATTCTCGTAATATTAAGACTTTTTTCTCATAAAGTTATGACTTTAATCTCGTAATATTACGACTTTTTTCTCGTAAAGTTATGACTTTATTCTCAAACCAATTTGCTGGAAAGCTTCGTGAAGCTTCAGCTCGCCATCACTAGCTGGGAGCTGTGAATGCTCCCTATAACAAAAAAAACACCGCAACAGCTTTATTGTGAAACTCCTCAGCGGAAATGCTCATGCACACCAGCTGTAGCTTGACAGCTGTAGTCTGCTCCTCTCAGCTGATTAAACGGTTCCAGTGCAGCAGCTCGTTCTCCTCCATCTCTCTGAGCGATGCGTTGTCCTGCAGGCAGCTGCAGCTGGAGGTGGAGGTGTGAGGAGCCCGGCTCTTCACTCCTTCATGCGGCCGCTCTGGAGCCATGGAGGAGCGGACTCTGAGGGCTCTGAGCTCCGGATCCTGCAGCACACAACAACTACTACTCACTTTACTCTCGTCTTTAGCTTCATTATCCTGTCAGCAGCTGGTCGGATCAACTTCTCCCTGACTGATGTGTGCATGATGTGCACGCAGAGTTGAGTTATATCTCTGATCCGAGTCTCTGGAGGTGAACATGGGGTCAAAGCAGAGCAGCCCGGCCGCTGATCCAGCCTCTACCGGGCGGACCAGAGCCTACTCCGGCTCCGACCTGCCCTCCAGCACGTCCAGCAGCAACGGCAGCAGCAGGACCACCGCCTCCGGGGGGCAGAGGTTTCATGCGCCCGGAGCCTCCGGAGCCTCCACCAGCAGCAGAACCAGAACCAGCAGCAGCAGCACCAGCCAGCAGCTCGGAGCCAGGGCCAGGTCCGGGACCAGACCTCAGTCCGGGATCAACATCCCGACCAGCAGCGGAGCCTACAGCTCGCAGGAGTCCGGCGGCAGCAGCCCGGAGGAGGCCGGAGGAGGAGGAGGAGGAGGACCCAGGCTGCTGATAGGATCACTACCTGCTCACCTGTCGCCTCACCTGTTCGCAGGTAAGAGGACTGTTGACGCATCAGCTCAGCAGGTTCACTGGACTGGAGTGACACACACGAGTGTTTACTTCAGAGTTTAAAGGTCCCATATCAGCTCATTTTCAGGGTCATACTTTGTGCTTCTACTAGAACATGTTTACCTGCTGTAATGTTCAAAAAGCCCTTTAAACAGTTATGACTTTATTCTCGTATTATTACGACTTTATTCTCGTAAAGTTACGACTTTATTCTCGTTAAGTTACGACTTTATTCTCGTTAAGTTACGACTTTATTCTCGTTAAGTTACGACTTTATTCTCGTAAAGTTACGACTTTATTCTCGTTAAGTTACGACTTTATTCTCGTTAAGTTACGACTTTATTCTCGTTAAGTTACGACTTTATTCTCGTTAAGTTACGACTTTTAAGTTACGACTTTATTCTCGTAAAGTTACGACTTTATTCTCGTAAAGTTACGACTTTATTCTCGTTAAGTTACGACTTTATTCTCGTTAAGTTATGACTTTTTTCCTGTAAAGTTATGACTTTATTCTCGTAATATTACGACTTTTCATCTAGAACATGCATACATGCTGTAATGTTTAAAAAAAACTTTATTTTCCTCATCCTGTCTGCTTGAATATGCCTGTATTTACCCTCTCTCTGAAACGCTCCGTTTTAACTCATTGCACCAGAATTGCGTTGCTAGGCAACAGTTTGGGTCCATGTTTACTTCCTGTCAGCTGATGTCCTTCACATACATTGCAACCAGGAAATAAACTGGGACACATTTAAAATATTTACATTTAAAACCATGTAATGGTCTAAATATTGTATATTTGTGACATCACAAATGGAGAGAAATCCTAACGGCTTGTTTCAAACACATCATTTCTGAATACGGGCTTTGTGTCTTTCTCGGTATATTGAGCACTTCGATACTTTCACAGTATTTATATAGCACTTAAACCTGTTTTATAATATAAAAGACCTGAAAATCTCACTTTTTACAATATGGGACCTTTAAAGGTTGGTTACCAAACTGTTAGTGTGCACATGTAAAAATCAAAGTGTTTCTTTATTTTGCATGAGCTCTAAACACTGCAGCACTGTGTTCAGAAACAACTGAATGAAGTGTTACTCTAGCTGCCTTCTACTAAAGTGATCAGAGGATGGGTCATGTGACAGCAGGAAAAAAACTAACTTTTTTTGGTATTTTTTAACATCTGAAAACATATGTGGGGAATTATATGGAAAAGTTTTACAAGAGCATAGCAGGGCCATAGGTTACTGAGGTCATGACCCCCAGCCAAACAAGGACAAGACTTAGGCTAAGGCAGGCGTGTGGTAAAAAAAGTTTTGAAAATGCAAGAACAAGTCCTGCATACAGCTTGATCTCTAAACAGTATTTGGAAAATCTTTCATTACGAGATACTGAAAATGTCCACGATCGAGCTGTCACGACATTGCTCTGTATGCATCCTCATACTCCATGTGAGATGTTCCCTTTAATTCCTACTATTTATTTGATCATATTGCATCAAGCAATTTAAAATAGGTTATTCTTATCAATGTGCATAAGTGAGTGTAGTGTGTACTAAAACAAACACACATGCACAGTACACACACCTGTACGGCAGGTTGTTAAAGTGAGTGTGAGTCAGCAGAAAGGCACCTAATGATTAACTCAACCCTGTTAAGTTTCCGTCCTTCATAATGGTGCACGGATGAATCCATAGTGAGCACACATGCACACGTACTGTGTGGTGGTGTGGTGTTCTCTCTGTTAATGGTGTTAGGTCTTAATTTAAAGACTCACTGAAGTGTGCTGAACGCTGATGATCCAGGAACGCCTGAGAAATACAGATTAAGGTTAACCTGCACCAATCAATTGAGGGGGGCGGGGGATAATGTGTGTGTGTAGTAGTTGTCCAGTTGTTTTAAAGCTTGTGTTCTCTCTATTTTGTATCTCTTAAACAGTTTCCCATTATGCTGAATAATCCAAAGACCTTGTTGTCAACAGTTTTCATTAGAAAGGTGGTGTCGTATGTAGAGTTTTCAAGATGACCCAAATGCAGAGTACAAGCAGGACAGGAAGTTTTTAAATAAAAGCGAGCTTTAATAAAGCTGACAAAATCCAAAAAATCCACAAAACAAGGAGGGGAACAAAGTACAAATGAAAACACACCAAAACCAAACTGAGAACAAAAACAAAACTACAAACCAGAGGGTGCGAGAGTCACGGGCAGGAGAAACACTAGGAACACTAGGAACACTAGGAACACGGAGGACAAGGTAGACGGGACTGGGAAGACAAGAACGAACCAACAAGGACAGAGGGGAAACACACAGGCTTAAATAACAGACAAGATTACACACAGGTGAAACAAATCAGGGCGGGGCAGACAATCAACCAAAAGGCGGGAAAACAGACAAAGGAAGGAAGTAAACCCAGACAAGACACAGGAGGAGTGAATCACCAAAATAAAACAGGAAACACCGGAAATATATACAAATAAACCACATCCAAAATTACAACAGTTCATAACAATAAGCTGGCACAGCCAGAACATAACAGGTGGAGCGTGAGTGCGTGCGATAGGACCCGAAAGATGCTGACGAGAGGTTAACGTCACGCTGCCGTAAAGTGGTATCGGAGCCGTTGTATTGGAGCCGTTTTGCGAGTATGAGTACGTGAGCACAGTATCGGACCCGATACTGGTATCGGTATCGGTGCATCCCTAATTGGAACTACTTTCTCCAGAAGAAATAGTCCCTGTGAAAACTGTTGATGACGGTTAAACTGTGTAATCAATCCGCGGTTCACATGCGTGCCGGGTTCCGTATGGTACCACTACTGGTTAACAAGCTGTCGGTAACGTTACTATGCGACAGTCACGTGAAGTTGCAGGAATCTTTTCCCTTTAGCAAATGATAATAATACTGAATCTGTGATCAGCATTGCTTGCTTCAATGTTGACATTACCTGCTTCCTGTTGTTATAAACGTTGTGCAGACATTATCGGGTAAATGCAAAGATTCTTGTTTATTTATATGCTTTACTCACAGGTGTGTGTGACCTGTGAATTGACCTGGATATGAAGAGTCCAGTGTTTCTAAAGAGATAAGTCGTAGCCCTCTCCTCTCTCCTGACAGCCGTGTGGTAAAAAGAAAAAAATTCAGCGGCGGCCGACATATTTTTGCGGCCGTGCAGCGCCAATGTTGCTCAAGTCGATTATAGATTTTGTACAGAAATACAGTTGCATTGAAGTCCATTTTTGCAGAGAACATTGAAAGATCTCCTGTGTTGCACACCCCCATCCTTGATACCTCACACT
Source organism: Sebastes fasciatus (assembly GCF_043250625.1). NCBI lineage: Eukaryota > Metazoa > Chordata > Actinopteri > Perciformes > Sebastidae > Sebastes > Sebastes fasciatus. The sequence continues at coordinate 2,474,880 of NC_133806.1, forward strand.
GAAACTGAAGACACTATAAATTCATCAGTCTGTTGTGTAGCAACATTTTGGCACTCCAGTCAGGAAGGAAATGGCAGCGAGACAACTAAAAAGACACAGACATTGCAAGCCTGATAGGAGAGCTTTGCCTTCCTGATAACAACCATGTACATGCACTAAATAAATATCTCTGGGAGTATACATGAGGCCCCTCAGGCCGCCACTAAAGGGTCTGGGTTGAACTCTGGATCTCTTCAAATCCTTGAATCAAACCTAATCATAGAATTTAAAAACCCTGGGAGAGTACCAGCTATGGACTTCATTTCCTGTCTGTGTTTTTCCTGTTTTTAAAACTGAACACATTTAAAGGTGTACGGGGAGATGATGTCATAGTCCAAAGTGTGTAACTATCATGTGTGGGATGTCTATAGAATTTGCATCCCTGCTAGACTGTAAGCTGCAAGCTCACGGCGGAAATACGTTCCTGTTGTCGTTGTGTGATCTGAATGGATATAGCTTCCTATCGCAGAGTGTGATAACAGCTCGGCAATCTGGTTTCACCAAATGGATACAGATCTAAATTGTTTGATTTCATGGATGTGCTCATAGTGGGCCGGGGCCCAGACACAAATTGGATTTAAGGACCTTTGAGGGACATTTTACGTGGGCAATCAAACATTTTCCATCTGCAGCTCTTGTTTTCTGTTTCCCTGCTAAAAGGAGCAAGGTCAAAGGTTTGATAAATCAGAGTTGAATGTTATACAGAGCTATAGATTCTCTAGATCGTATTCTGTACACGTCTCTCTGTAACAATAGCAACAAACTGTTATCCATTTCCACACAGCACCTCCTATACATGTGTATGACTGCCAAGAGGAACGGAGGCGGCACAATGTGACAGTCACACCTCTGCAGTGTTGCTCTCATTATTCTGTGTTTTTCTCAAAGTGTAGTGGCGACAGCACAACATATTAGTCCACTTTCCGAACATAACACTCCATTTTCTATCTGTTTTTAACTGAGCATAATTTAATGTATGTATCTAGGGCTGTCAATCGATTAACTTATTGAATCGCAATTGATCGCTTGATTGTCCATAGTTAACTAATCGCAAATTAATCACACATTTTTTATCTGTTCAAAATGTACCTTAAAGGGAGATTTGTTAAGTATGTCATATTATTATCAACATGGTGTGGGCATGGAGTGGGCAAATTAACTTGCTTCATGCAAATGTATGTATATATGTATTACTGGAAATCAATTAACAACACAAAACAATGACAGATATTGATCCAGAAACCCTCACAGGTACTGCATTTAGCATAAAACAATATGCTCAAATCATAACATGTCAAACTGCAGCCCAACAGGCAACAACAGCTGTCAGTGTGTCAGTGTGCTGACTTGACTATGACTTGCCCCAAACTGCATGTGATTATCATAAAGTGGGCATGTCTGTAAAGGGGAGACTCGTGGGTACCCATAGAACCCGTTTACATTCACATATCTTGAGGTCAGAGGTCAAAGGACCCCTTCCAAAATAGCCATGACAGTTTTTCCTTGCCAAAATTGAGTATAAGTTTGGAGCGTTATTTAACCTCCTTCACGACATGCTCGTATGACACGGTTGACATCTTCACTCCAGCTTTAAAACGGAGCCCGATACAACCTAAGAAACCGCAAGTTGCGTTAATGCGTTAAAGAAACTAGTGACATTAAAAATGAATTTGCGTAAACGTTGACAGCCCTACATTATATGTATCATAACTTGTATATCCACAGTCCTCGGTCTTCCAGTTTGCTATTTTGAATGCGAATACAGACTACAGGTATAGAGAGATATTTTCCTCTCACTCAACATGCCAGTTGGCTGTTGGCTGTCGTCTTTGCGGTGTGTTCAAATGCAACATTTTGGCCAAGACAAAGCTAGTTCTCTGATGTTGGTTTGGTGTGTCTGGGCCTTTTAGTCGTGTTGCGTATCACATTGTTCTTGGCGCGTCCCAAATTTTAAATACATTAAAGGGAATGTTGAGAAGTAAATCTTGTAAGCCACATAAAGGAGTTCTACAGTATCTTTAAAGGACTGTATCCAGGTAGATTATTACACCAAGGACAGACTGGTTAAACAGTACCAGCAGCCTGTAACTCACCTTAGACAGGGTCTGATGGTTCAGCTGCGGCACCAAACAATATCAATGCATACTAAAGTTCAATCAGTTTAACAAGTTGTAAAATGCACTACTAAGTGTTATTTCTGATTAGGTTGTAAAACGGTAATTAAGAATTAATCAGACAAATGATGCCAGAAGCAATAAGAAGCTGGCTTGATGACACTGTGTGTGGGTTAAGCCCCTTTTCAGACTATTTAAGGTTCATTATGATTTGGTGTTAATTATGTTTGATGATTCCTGCAATTACTGCACTGCTTTGTTATTATATGTCTGCTTTGTTGTATTATCACACGTTACAAGTCGTGATCAGTATTTTGTGAAACTTTTCCTCCATGTGAATATTTACTTAGGACACTTATTTACACTAGGACACTTCAATGATTGTACCGCTCAGTTTTAATTTATGACCTTGATCAGGTCCCTCCCTTACAGTGAACAGCAGAGCGACAAACTGTAGTGATGATGTCACCAGGAGACGAGGGCTGCGGTCGCAAAGTCTCTTTGTTTAGGAAGGTTCCTAACTGAGAGAAATGACCCGGAAGTATCTCAGTAGCAGTCGTGATAAGAGCTGGTCGAATCCTCTATATGCTGAGGAAAGGTGCTTTAATGCTTCCTTTATTATCTCCTCTAGCGGAGGATACACTGGAAATAATGCCGTCCCACAATTCCTTGCGGCCGCAGCATTTAAAGCGACGCACCATTCTACCGTTTATAATACCAAACAGATATGGTTATTCATGTTTAATATGAGTAGACAGTGACAACCATTTTGTTTCACTTTATTTTTAATTCATTATTTATAAGAATAACAAATAAAATGAACACATAGTAAACTGTCAATTAACAAATAATCAACATAAATAAATATTACATGTCCCAAAAGAAGTTGGAAGAAGTATATGATCCTACACCTTCTCCATAACTCCAACAATTAACTCAATATTTATCACATATTCCTTTGTTTATTTCAGTTCCAACCTGATAATGAAGTGGTATTTTTCACCAGTTGTCCACGTTAGGTCAGATGATCTTTATTATATGTTGATGTAAAGTGTTCCAGCAGCAGAAGGATCGGTGGTATCTCTGTTTAACAACACACGGGGGTCACAGGACCTTTTGTAGTCCGTCTTCAGAACATTGTAGTTTCACCACAGCAGACTGACGTCACTAACATCCGCCGCCGTCGCTTCATAATGACGTAGTCTAGTGAAAGAGCAGTCGGATTCTCTGAACTCCGCGGTTGTCTTTTCCTGAGTCCTTCTGACTTCTCCTTCTCATCTTTCCTTGACCTTAGCTTGCAAGTAGCCCTGTTTGGCACAGTGGTTAGCTAGCAAGCTATAGGTATAACATACTCACCGGCGATTTGGAGAGCGGCAGCTTTTTTCCCTTCTCCACTCTTATCGTGGTACAAATGGGGAGGACACGTCAAAGACTTCCTGTTGGGTACTGGAGAGAGCGCACCTATTGGTTGTTGACAATGTTCGCCTCACTGAACGAACGATAATATTAAACTTGTTTGATTTTATCGGAACGTCAAGACGAGAAAAAGACCGACTCTAGACAGCTCAGACTGAGTTTTACGACCACCTTACACTAAACCATCGAGATCACGGGAGAGATTTTATCACGACATGTAAGGTCGGCATTAGTGATTTTAATGTGATATGGGTACATTTTCAGATTCACAGCTAGAAGCCCTAAAACACATAAATCCCGTATTTCACAAGGACACGCAAAACGGTGCTACCTGACCCGCAAATTCGTGCCGTTGACAGATAGCAAGCTATATTTACAGGGCTGACCTGTGAGGGGATAGGAAGCTGTCCAAAGTACTTTGAGAATGTTAAAAGGAGCCGGCTGATGATCTGGTTTGTTGCTCATTTGTTTTCTGCAAAGAGCTGAAGCCAGATTGGAGGCAGAGCGCCGTCTGACAGTTCTTTTTACTGTTGCTATCGTTATTCATTAACAGTGATGGGAAGCCTGCCCACTCGCTCATGTACCACCGACCTGGTGTTAGTGGCTGAGTCAGTCCAGGTTAGCTAAAATCTGTCTTGATGAGATAAGCCAGTGGCTACCTAACCTGCTCTCCTAATCTCTGCTGCTCACTCCCTTCATTTGAATAGCGCAAGAGATGTTTTGAACCTTGCGTTTGCTGCTTTCTTCCTGCTTTGTAATTTGGAGCATACCTACTCACCTTTGCACACCTGGCCAGTCCCTGAGTCAAATGAGCTTGATGGTCTGTGATTGTCTGTTGTGGAAAGTTACAGAAAAGGTCTGATATGTTGCCGTCAACTATGTCGTTGGAAAGGTGTGGGTGTGAATGGTTTTAGATAGGGATGGGAATCACGGAGTAACGCATGATACGATACTATCACACCAAATCAACAGGAATTTGGACAATTACTATAATTTATTAAAGGTCTTATTGATAACATTTTTATGTAGACGATTAATAACAAATAATAATACACGCACAGAGCTTTTAGAAAGATGCTGAATAAAAGTATTGCTTTCCTAAAAACAAATATTATGATTGTGAATAATCGTCCAAACAACAATAACCCATAAAATTACAATTTGGCATAATTGGCGTAATTCCAAAGCTGTAATTTACCATGTATATAATGTTTTTTATCTAAAATATATTGAACATTGAATGACATCAGATCTAAAATTGTATTCCTTCATTTAGCGCAGAGATTTCAAAAGTGGCAGATACAATTTCTAAGTGTGGCAGGAAGTGAGAAAAGTTCATTTCAGACCCTGCTCACAAGCCTTGTTAGAAGTGGAACCCAAACGTCAGATATCTTCCACAGAGATAAACAAAACATTCATTTTGGACCCGTCAACTTTTAAAAAAAAAGATTAATTCACAATCATAATAATTGTTTGAAGAAAAGCCTTTTATTCTGCACCTTTCTAAAAGCTCTGTGGATGTATTTTTATTTTTTTTCAATAATTCATCAATAAGACCTTTAACAGTAAATGCAAAATAGTTTGTGTGTTTAAGCTGCGGGTTTTTGATTATCATACAATCTGCTGCTTTGAACTTCATTGTGTTCCAGTACAGCCCTCCTGCTGATCAGACCACACACACACACACACACACACACACACACACACACACACACACACACACACACACACACACACACAGACACACTCACAGGCAAAGTAAAAACACTGAGGTAGTGTACTCCAGACTAACTAGGCTCGGTTTACTGTGTGTGAGTGTATTCTGTGCCTGTTATGGCAACACTCGTGCAGCCATACCCCGTCCACATGTACAGCATGAAGAGCCAGTCAGCAGACACTTAAAGCCTTTGGTTTGTTTGCCAGCCTTCTGTCTTTTTTTAAACCACCCCTTGCTGTTTTTGTTAAGTGTTGTCCATCTGCTGAGTGTCAGATGGCAGATGATTAACAGCACACAGCACTTGGTGGAACCTTTACTGTCACTTTTACTGACCACACTGGTGGATGTGGAGACAGTAGAACCCCCCCCCAAAGTCCATATAGGTGAATATGGTATCTTTCACGTTATTCTGATAGAATAACTTCTGAAAATCTGAAACAATCCTGGTCCAAACTGGTGCAGTCAACGTGTTGCTTTCAGTAACTGTTTTGGTAACTGTAGTACTATTACTTAAAACTTCAGTAGGCAGAATGTTTTTGGCATCATTGGGCAAAAATCCCATAATAACCTTTCAGCATATTGTATCCAAGTGTTTCTGAGAGAAAACTAAACAAACCTAAATTCAGCTTTGGCAAATGACTATCAGAAACAAGCCCATACAGACCAAAGGCTTCATTTGATTGTAACTGGTGGTCCAGAGAATAAAGACGAGAGGAGAGAGGAGCACTGCAGAAGCAGACGAGGTTATTTGGCTCGTCCTGATTGATGCCCGCCTTCTGAAACACTCACCTACTACTATCTCGGGTAATTTTCAACTTGAGAATTTGCCTGCCTTTGTGAAAAAATAAAGTGGGAATTAAAGTGCCTGTGTTGTGCGACGGGGGGTAGCCAGGTTTGTCGATGATCAGCGAACTGATCGATTAAATGATGATTCATAAATCCCATTTAATAGCATGGAGTCCAGGATGTGCTGATTCAGGTGGATGGGGAGCTGAGTTAAAAGCAGCGGATAATGAACCCGGAACCCTGGGATGCTCTCCAAACAGCAGATGAGATGGGGAGCAGTGACACGGCGCTTATACAGTCCAAACTGTGAAGAGTTGTGGTTAACAGTGTGTAGAGTTTGTGTGTGTCACATTGGTCTTTGTCAGCACAGAGAATAGGATGCAGGAGAAAAGAACTGATTTTAGGACCACTCCAGTGACCGTCGAGTTGTTGTGGAGTTTCCAAAAGTAGTGAAAAGTCTCTCCCACATTTAGTTTAGTTTAGCAGGTTGTCAGCTGTGTGTCTGCCGGCATAACTTTAGCGAGTGTCCAACAAACAGTGTGTGTGTTTGTGCTACGTTAGCAGCTCTAGCATTGCCGGAGGCTTCGTGCTCGCCGCCACCGCACACGTAGTCTGCGTAACTTTAGTGAGTTTCCAACAGACTGTGTGTGTGGCGGCGGTGAGTGTGAGGTTGTTGGTGGCGTTCTAGCTGTGAACGTAGGTGTAGCAGTGTGTGTACAGTTTATTTGTCGGTGAATAAATGCTACGAAACTACAACTCCTCCGCTCCGCTCAAGCGAGCCAGAGACCGGAGCCAACTTCCTGTATCCTGCAACTCCGGCTCCGCCTGTGGACCAGCTTTTCTCCTTAAAGTAACGAGCCGCTCCGCTGAGCCGCTCAGCTTTTGAGTTAATTATTAACATTTCTTTTAACCGTTTTAACCGATGGCGTTAATCGGTTAAAATGCTTAATGTCGGTTAACGGTTAAACGGTTAATTTTGGACATCCCTAGTTTCCATACTTTACTGGATGTGTAGTGTTTACCACTTTGTATTTAACATGTGACGGTGCAGGTCGTATCCACGCAGACCCTCCGCCGTTTTATACTTTCTCGTTTCGGCTCGCTGCGGTTTGTTTCGTTTTTTGACGGATACAGAACGGATATGACGTCACGTTACTCAGACTACAACAATAAATGCAGTAACTTCCTTCTACCTCTGCATAGACTCAAATGAAGCAAATCTGTTGATCCTGGCGTTTAAAAGTTGTTTTTAAAAATCTTTAAAAAAAATATCGTGATACATAGCCTATGTGGATGTTGGATGAAACAACTGCAGCTTTCTTCACAGATTCACCTCTCAGAACATCACTGTACTCCGTGTTGGATTTCCACCAGTTTAAGTCTTTTGGGAACCAGATGCATCTTTCCAAATTTTTTACTCATTTAACCAAATCAATGAAGGGATGACCGCATTATTAGTACAACCAATCACTATGGAGCACCACCATTTATTACACAACAGACTAGCAGACCATGCATTTATCCATACAGTATGTGTGTTTGCAATGAGGCTTGATATGAGATGCAAAACTTGTTCCAAACTGACTCGATGCCATTCGTGTTTGCATACTTTCTGTTTATTTGGCCTAATGTGGAGATAACTTGCTCACTTAATTCTCTTCGTCCCCTGTGTCAAATAAGGCCACTGTAAGCTCCTTCCATTGATCCCTCTCCTTGGCAAGATGTTGAGCCTCAGATGTTGAGCCTCAACCCAACTTCAGTTCATCTTGGCTAGCTTGTCCGTCACAGTTCTGTGCCAGTTCATTTCTGTTCCCCCCCCCCTCGGTTTTTCTTTTGGCTAAAGGAACCCAACGAGAGCAGTTCTATCACTCATGGATTTTGGCCCAAGTAGATTCTCATTTGCATCCCTGGCTTCCAGCAGGCGTCCACCAGGATTGGGGATACATTTACTTGAGAGGTTCTCTTGAGTGAGGAGAATCTACTGAAGGCCTGATGCTTGTTAGGCAGCTCTGTTTAGTTTCTTTAATGGGAGTTTTTTTACTGGGTGGCGTTCACACTGTTCCCGATGCCCAAAGGCCCATTGTATGGTTCTAGCACCTATCTTCTCAATCTTGTGTGCACAACAGCAAACCTTCACAATTACAAGCCTCTTCAAATGTGGAAAAACCACATCTTCTGCAATGCCTTCTGCACACATCCTCTTGTTGATGACAGGCTCTTTAGTCTGCAGTTCACATGACCCAATCACTTCCTCATCCACCTCCTTCAAAAACACACCGGTAAACAAATAGCCAATGCATTTTTTGAAAGACGACGCAACGAGGATGCAAGTAGAAGAAATCAGCGACACACATGCGACACGCAGCCACTGTAAAAGCTTTAACAAAGTGACATTACGTTTTCAGGAACTAAAGGAAATCACCTTTGTTTTCAGCCAAATGAGCAAGTATCAGTATGTAGTATAAAACACACACAAAAACATCCAAACCGGTATTCTGAGAACAGTGCCATACTTCTGGCTCTTCCTCTTTTGTTCTTCCTCTTCTTACTGAAACCGAAAACCGTAAGAAAGGAGGCACTGTTCTCTCTAAGCAGTGAAAGGATCTTTTTGACCATCAACATGTTTTTTTCCTCTTGGCTTTTATCAGAGCACAACGATGATAGGATTTTCCTCATCAGAAGAGGTGTTTATGGTTTGTTTGCATGAAGAAAGAGAAAAATATCTTTCTGTGGCATCATCATCTTCATCCAAACATTTCCACCTTTCTTCAGCAACTTTCAGTATTTGCGCCTCAAGGCAGCAGCTGTTTCAGATCGCGCTACGTTGTTGTCTTAATTCACTGTTTGTTTTCATCAATTCTGTGGATATGAATCCACAGCAGCAGAGTTTGCATTGCTGTTGGGCAATACAAATAAGAGGAACTGAAAGATATACGCTGAGCCAGGGTTATAAATAACACCTTTTTTTTCATTTATGTGAACATGTTCCAGCCTATGTGAGTGATTCTAGGAGAAACACACTTTTAAGAGGCGTTTTAATGCATGCCAAGAGCAGGTATGACCTCAGACACGCATGCATGTGGACAGCAGCAACTTAAATTTCCTGGAGTGAACATTCCATACAGTTTACTGGATGAGTCAACGCAGCCTCACAGCTTTGGCTTTTAGCATTTTTCAGAATGACTTGTGGAGTCGTGCAGAGCTGGAATTCATCCTCATCCCTCTTTCAAATAAATACACCTAGACTACACATTCCTAATCGTCAGCAGATGGCCAGGAGATCATGAGAGATGCATCCTGTGTGAGCATGTGTGCATTGTGATTCACTTAAATGGGTCAGACAAGCAGTGGATCGCCTGCTTCTGGCTGCACTAATCTATTTATCCCATCAGTATGACAGCATGTGGATGGATTTTACCATTGTAGAAAGCTTCACATACAGTACGCACGTCTGTCACCTGTCAGTGATAATGTGACGTTCTGCAGAGCTGTATGGATGATGGATGAGGGTTGCTATGAGGGTAATCTTTGACAAAGGGCTCGGTGATGTCAGTGGAGTCTGAAGGATTTGCTATCGTATCTGTGATTGTAATTCTGATGGAAATTGAATAGTGGGTATAGATAACCGTAGTTGTCCACTTTCTTGGCATCTCATGCTTCTGTGACTATCGATTCCTCTTCCTGATGTTCTGACAGTTACGCTGCACAATGCCGCATACGCACGCTGAATCATGATTCAGTTTGTCTGGGACCGGAACCATGGCGAACAGAAAAAAAGTGCTCAACAGCGTGGCGCTACTAAACCTGAGGGGGCGCACCCTATTATTCCCTGATAAATCTGTGTTGAAGTCAGCAGGAGGAGAGTTAGTAACGTTAGCTGTTAGCAGCCGGTGGGCAGCGCAGTCCTGCTTGGTTAAATAGCGGAGCGACTAACGTCAACGGAGGTGCCATTGAGTTATTATTATGAGGCGTTCAAAGTCTGCTCAGGAAAAATGACTATTGGGTGAAGGTAAATTACAACGTTATCATGATGTGTTCAAATGTAAATAGGCTTGTGCCTTATGACCTGTTTAACTTCCTAACAACTTATCAAGATGCTTTTTAATCAAAGCAAATATTTAAATAATCATAATCATTTGAATTGTGTTTTATGCAAATAACCACTACAGATGACAATAACAAAACACAGTACAGTACTGTGTATAGTACCCTCCCATGCTAAAACAATAGGGCTCCCTATATAGTTGTAAGTAAGGGTGCTGCTTTCTTGAGTAAAATCCACTGATATTCATATGTAATGTATCCTATATGTTTGCAATAAATAAAAGAACTGGGTAGTTGGCATCAGTAGCTACTGAGGCTAGAATGAAAAAGAAGAGTGCCACCTTCAGTACTGGACAGACTGACAAGTGACCACTGGAAATGCAGTCCAAAAACCCCTCAATAAAAGGTGCTACAGAGAAGAGAAAACAACGTGAGAACTTTGTTTGCCACTTTATTGTCGTGTCAGCCTTAGATTCAGTTTAACTCTGATAGGAAATAGGAACTTTCCCTCATATTCCACCTTCCACCTGTCCACTGAGTGTATTATTCTCTTACTCATTGCTTGTGTTTCCTTTCCTTCTTGCAGGCTTCAAGTGCCCCGTGTGCTCCAAGTTTGTGTCCTCAGATGAGATGGATCTTCACCTGGTCTTGTGCTTAACCAAACCCAGAGTGACATATAATGGTAGGAGGCTGTTCCTTTTTAACTTTACAAATATAATGTGCTGACTTGACAATGACTTGCCCCCAAACTGCATGTGATTATCATAAAGTGGGCATGTCTGTAAAAGGGAGACTCGTGGGTACCCATAGAACCCATTTACATTCACATATCTGGAGCCGGCCCTCACTTTCACTGCGCATCGGGGTTTTTCTTGCACCCTCTGACTCGCGCGCACATTAGACTCCTTGGTCCGTGTTTCAAGACGGGTCGGGTGGGTTGCCGACATCGCCGCAGACCCCTGGAGCCTTTTACGTGGGTCGCGGCACGACACGGTTGGGGCACACTGAGGACAGTCCGCCCCGGTCGACAGTCGCACCGTCCCTCCCCGGCGGGGAGAGAGGGCGCAGCAAGCCCTTTTCCACGGTGCGGCAAAGTCCGGGTAGGGAGCGCTGTAAAGCTGCGGCCGCGATCCACCTTCGCCCCGAGCCTTTCCAAGCCAACCTAGAGCCGGTCGCGGTGCACCGCCTCGTATGCGGAACTCCCCAGCCTGCCGTGTGTCGCCCACACCCTCAGGCTGGCTGTTAACGAGGGTCTTTTGGCACAGAGAAGTACTCGTATCGGCGAGTACCCAAATGTAAGTACTTGTACTCGGTCTGAAAAAAAGTGCATCCCTACTAGAGATGATCATCACTGTTCAAAAAATGGCTAACTTTCTCATGAAACTAGACACTCCCATCTTTCTGGTTATGTAACATGATCCTCTTTTTGCAGTCTGCCTTCCTGTGTAATCTTTTTGTAATATTTCCAGAACTGTAGAGTAACACTGCAGTTGATCGGGGGCAGCTCCTTCTTTATTTATCAATGATCTGCTATACTCTTTTATGTATTTAATGACATCACAACCATGGTTAGTGTGACTGGGGGACATTATTCCGCCAACCCCTCTGCACTTTGCTCCTGAGAGCCAACTCTAAATACGGGCTGGTTGTATATCAGTTACAGGCAGCGTGACACATTCAGGGTTTATTGGCAATTTTACAGATTTCTGGGTCAGTTCTGCAGAATGAATTCATGTCAGACATGTAAAAGTTTATGGCCCTTTGTTTCTGCCTCTGCTTTTTATACATTTGTGTGACACATCTGAGCCTGATGTTGATATTTGAGAGTTCAGCCAAATATTTGACTTTTAGTATAAAAGCACAACAAAATGATTTTTTGATAAAGATCCCTTGAAATATCCCCTGTCCACTATCACAGCAGATTTGGGATCAATCAGAGCTTGCATTATGAAATTATATGAGTCCAGGTGTATCATCTCCCATTCGGCATGGCTATATTTTTCTTTTATTTAGGTGATCAGGGAGGGGAGAGGACAGGAGATGGGGAGACAGAGCCAGGTGATCAGTGAGGGGAGAGGACAGGAGATGGGGAGACAGTCAGCTGCAGCTGGACTGAATGCCTGATGGAGGGCTCTTTCAGTGCCACTAGCCAGCGCTGCAGTAATGTTACTGATCTCCGTATCAGCGGCAGTTTATGAAATTGATCTGTTTTGTCCTTGGTTTTAACATTGTAAAACTCATCTTTACATCCAGGAACAATACATTAGTGTCCCCCCTTTTGTTTTCTTCTGTCCTGTGTCGCCTCAGTCTTCGTCTTTCACGGTCTCTCCCGTTGTACCTGTGTAACTCAGTCGAGCCAACCAACCTTGTAACGTCACAGCTCAGAGTACTGAGACATGGCGACGCTCTTGCCACGAAAAGATGACACAAATCTTCTTTTTTTTTCTTTTAAATGCTGACATTTGTCATGTTTGTTATAATAATACTTCATTAGAGTGGAAATCCGTTTAGTAAACCAGCTTCAGTTGGTTGACTTATTTTACTTCCTCTTTAAACTGTCTTTAAATAGGGGGGATGTGGTGTAAAGACGAGGCCTAACAAACAACACTTCATGTTAACTTGTTTACCAGAGTGAATGTGTGTCACTGTCCCCACATCACGGTCACTTAGCCCAGTGATCACAGCTGCTCTGTGGTGTTTGTGGCCATTCTAATAAGATAATCAGTCGCTCAGGCCTTCCTGCTGTCTGCCTGCATGCTTAACACACACACACACACACACACACACACACACACACACACACACACACACATTGACTCATATGACCCTGAAGGCCTGTAATCAGCATGTTTATGTTCCTCTCAGTTGTTTGCTTTTAGTCATTCAAGGACTGCCCTCCACTATAACACACACAAACACTCTCACACACACACTCGCCAGCTTGTGCAATATATCAAGTGTTTTTTGCAGTCAACATCACATTGACTTATATTTCTTGTCTAATTTTAATTTGTTGATCGAGTTTTAAAGGGAACACATTGTTCTCATTTTCAGGTTCATGCTTGAACTTGACTACATCTTTAAAGATACAATGTGTAGGATTTAGTGGCATCTAGTGGTGTGGTTGCAGATTGCAACCAACTGAGTACCCCTCTGCTCTCTCCTCCCTTTCCAAGACTGCGGTAACGTGAGCCGCCGAGTGCAAAATTGTGGTAACGCCGTTGGCCTCGCTCAGAGGCCATCCATACCATAATAACACCACTTTTTTATTTGACAGTGATAGTATAGACATGAAAGGGGGGAGAGAGAGAGAGGGGATGACATGTAGCAAAGGGCCAGGGGTCAGATTCGAACCCGTGCTGCTGTTGTAAGGCCTCAGCCTTAATACATGGGCACCCGCTCTACCAGGTGAGCTAAAGGGGCGCTCCATAATAACACTACTATAGGAGCAACGGAAGTCAGACGGCGGCTGGCAGCACCACGGTTTTGCACCCTGTGGCTCATGTCACCGCTAGGGATGCTAATTTTGAACAATTTTCTTAACTGACAACCAACCCGCGTTAACCGATTATTAACTGTTAACCGACAAGATTAGTGCCTCCCCAGTTCACCGTCCAGGAGCGTGAACTTAGCAGCTACGATGCTGCGTGTAGTGTCGCGGACATGCAGCCACTTACCCAGTAAAAGTCTCCAACGCACATTTAGTTTAGTTTAGCAGGTTGTCAGCTGTGTGTCTGCCCGGCATAGCTTTAACAAGTGGCCAACAAACAGTGTGTGTGTTTGTGCTATATTTGTCAGTGAATAAATGCTACAACTCCTCAAGCGAGCCGGAGTCGACTTCCTGTATCCTGCAACTCTGGCTCAGACTCTTAAGGTGGTCTGTTAAGGTGGACCAGCTTTTCTCCTTAAAGTGACGAGCCGCTCTTCTGACCCGCTCAGCTTTTTATTTAATTACTCATATTTATTTTAACCATTTAACCGATAGCGTTAATCGGTTGAAATGCTGAAGGTTAACGGTTAAATGGTTAATTATTAACATCCCTATTTACCGCAGTTTCACCACAGTGTTGGAGAACTACGGTGGCTTTCAGGTAACGTAAACTGTCCCTGAGAAAACCGTGAAAATTAATTTTGTCTGAGGCCTTTCTCTCGCCAGATCTGGCAACTAACGTTCTTGTTGAATTCCGTTTTCTGATCTCGGCAGCCCACAAAAAGCTGACTAGGTTGTCTTATTTCATAGTTTGTGGGGTGGTAGGTTTTTCATGATTTGTCCCATTTTAAGTGCGTCATTGTTATTAGTCAGAACAGATATATAGAAATGTATTTTTGCCACCGAAGAACATACAAGGGGGCCATCTGTCCCTGATGTAATTTGATAATGATTGACACAGCCAATCAGAATGATGCTGCAGGAAACAGGAAATGGTATAGTTGAGAATTCCCCACTCTTCACGTCAATACGAGTGTGGTTTGACCTTGAAATACTGTTTATTTTCACACACACATAAACCTCTGGTCACTAAATATATCCACCGCTGGTTAGTGACAGACACAGACACACACACACACACACACACACACACACACACACACACACACACACACAAACAAACAACAGCTGTCATGTGTACATAACATCACAGCCCCCCCCCCTTCCCATAGAACTGCATTCATGACCCGGTTTCAGATTTATGACCTGCTGTGAAAAAGACTGGTGACACTGTCAGAGCCAAGTCAGTCATCTAGTAGACACCATCGAAGGAGAAACTGCAGCTCTGAGGTCAACCTGCTGCAGTAAAAGCTGCTCGTTCCTGATCTTTCTTGCTGAGTCATAATAATAACACAAAAATAACATACGCTCCTCTAGACTTTCCGAATTTTCATTTTGGAGTGTTTTTGACACTCAGACAAATGTATTCGTAGTATCACTGCTGTTACTTTTGCAATAATTGTGAAGTCTTTTGCTACCAGTGTGGATCATGTGATCCTGCAGTACCAACTAGGGATGTCACGATACCAGAAATCTAGTAGTCGATACCAATACCAGTGAATTTCCACCATTCTCGATACCAAATTCGATACCACGGTAAAAAACAACAACAATAAATCCCATGTAATCCAACACGTATTCTTTTATTAAAAACATTTGAACAGTGCAAAAAACAGAGGCATGTAGCCTTAAAGTAATAAATAAAAAGAGTTGACCCATTGGTCCTGGTCCCATTGGAGCAGGAGGCAGAGGATTTATTGTCGAAGCGAAAAGCAAACGTACCTATTTGGCAATATTTCACGTTTAATCCCAACGCTATAAGGGAACCATAACGTTAATCAGGTAAGCGCCGCGAGGCGGATGGAGCCGTCACAGCTGGTGTGCACGGAGCAGCGGCACCAGGTAGACCCCCGCAGCGGAGCCCCGCAGCAAAAGCTCTACCGGAGAGACCAGACACACCGCCACCCGACAGTAAAGATCAGAGTCAACGCTCTGCACATATTGACCGTCATCTTTTCTTGTAAAATGTCCGGTGTAATCGGTAACACCGGTGTTGTCACAAGTTTATTAACCGGTGGGAAAATTTCCTCACCGTCACATCCCTACCAACGACCGTTACAGGCATCGTACAGTACCTTTGGTACTGTAGAAAAAGAGTACCGTCACTTTTTTTCAATTTTGGCATCGACTTGGTACCGAAGTATCGGTTCTCGTGACATCCCTATTACTGATGGGGTGTGGAGAACAACAATGCTCGGCAACGTTTTTAACAAAGCCAATATCTGCCCCGTACATCAGTATTACTATCCTCTCTCTTTCTGTCTGTCTCTTGACTGTGTGAACGAACGGCCGGCGCCGTCAGTACGTTAATGATGTTTTCCCCTCAGCTGAGCTGGATGCCATGTGCTGCAGCCCATAATAACTAGCTTTTCCGGGCCTATGTGGGTTAATCCACTGTTACGTAAGGCCAGTTCTAATGACTGTGTGTTTTGCTGCAGGTGATGGGTTTAATGGTGCACACTTTCATTTTAGACTTTAGATTTTCGGACCAATGCTATGCGTAGCAGGAAGAGATGAATACTGCTGCGTGTGTATACACACACACACACACACACACACACAAACATGTACGCTGTTACACGGTAGGCCTATACAGGGGTTGAGTTTTCATGGTGGACACTCAACCCAGCAGTAGTAGTATTAGTAACACTGATAAACCATTTAAAATGTGAGCTAACAAATTACTGTTGCCTTCAGGGATATTTTGGAAATACCAGAATTACACCGTGAGCATGCATAAACAATATCAAGATAGTAGTGGACACATACTGGATTTTTCTGAGCTTCAATTACAACAATACACATGTATTATATGTACTATCACTAAGGAAGGAGTAGTATAAGTAGTGGTGACATATCTAACACATGTATGTTGCTTTATATTATTAATACTACTATGTAACAATACTATAGTCCTACCAATTTGTATTATGGTATTTTTATATTATTTAGCTGGAGGGTGTGAGTGACACACGGCGGGCTGGGGAATCCCGAATACGAGGCGGTGCGCCGCGACCGGCTCTAGGTCGGCTCGGAAAGGCTCGGGGCAAAGGTGGCTCGCGGCCGCAGCTTTACAGCGCTCCCCGCCCGGACCTCGCCGCACCGTGGACAAAGGGCTCGCTGCGCCCTCTCTCCCTGCCGGGGACGGCCCCCTGCTCGTAGTGCGACCGTCTACCGGGGCGGACTGTTTTCAGTGTGCCCCAACCGCATTGTGCCGCCAGATTAAGGCTCGGCCCACGTAAAAGGCGTCAGGGGTCTGTGGCGTTGTCGGCAACCCACCCGACCCGTCTTGAAACACGGACCGAGGAGTATAACGTGAGTCAGAGTGAGTCAGAGGGTGCAAGCAAAACCCCGTTATTACTTTGTTACTATGACATACCTATTCAGTACATCTATATTCTAGCTGTTATACACATCATGGCTGCCGGAGTTGCAGAAGTGCCTTTCTGCATTGCTTTGCACAAAGACCCACCAGTTTACATCTGTGAATTTTTGCTCTGGATATTCATTGTCACCAAAGGAACTCCACAAGCTTTCCCTGAGCACCACCCCAGGACCAAATATGAACTTTGCACACAAGACATCATAATCTAGTGGGAAGATTGCAGTGAATTCCTGCATACAATAAACTGCTTGACCTTGTGGGCTTTCCTCCGCCTCAGCCCCTCACTGCAAATATTCTATTTCAAGTAGGAAAAGAAAATAGAAGCAGCTTGATACTGGATTTTTGAGACAATACCAGCATCAATATGTACAAGTAATATACATATATATATTTTTCTTTTCTTTTTCAAATAAATCAAATCAAACTAAATAAAACAACAAAGATCACTGAAATTTGGTTAACCATAAACTTCATTATACCAAAGATGACCAGAATACCAGAAGATACAGTATAACAGTGACTTTTAAGCAGTATACCTCTGTACAAAAATATTATAAATAATAATAAATTGAAACACAAACAAAAGTGAAGCAAGTTAAAGTTGAATTAAAAAGAGCATCTATCCTGTATATCTGCAAACTGATGTGCTGATCTCATGTTCTTTTAGGTAAACACACAGTAGAAGTGTTTTGTGACGAAGGGGCCCTATAATCTTTAGTGATGCCCGTGGTGTGATGTATCTGTTGTCTTACAGAGGACGTCCTGACCAAGGATGCAGGAGAATGTGCAATCTGCCTGGAGGAGCTGGTGCAGGGAGACACCATCGCTCGCCTGCCCTGCCTCTGCATCTACCACAAAGGGTACGAAGCTCTGTTTAGGAAAACTGCTTTACTACCTACTGCTTTACTTAGTACTACCTACTGCTTTACTACCTACTGCTTTACTACCTACTGCTTTACTTAGTACTACCTACTGCTTTACTACCTACTGCTTTACTACCTACTGCTTTACTTACTACTACCTACTGCTTTACTACCTACTGCTTTACTTACTACTACCTACTGCTTTACTACCTACTGCTTTACTACCTACTACCTACTGCTTTACTTACTACTACCTACTGCTTTACTACCTGCTGCTTTACTACCTACTGCTTTACTACCTACTGCTTTACTACCTGCTGCTTTACTACCTACTGCTTTACTACCTACCAACTATTGCTTTACTACCTACTGCTTCACTTACTACTGCTTTACTACCTACTGCTTTACTACCTACTACCTACTGCTTTACTTAGTACTACCTACTGCTTTACTACCTACTGCTTTACTACCTACTGCTTTACTTACTACTACCTACTGCTTTACTACCTACTGCTTTACTTACTACTACCTACTGCTTTACTACCTACTGCTTTACTACCTACTACCTACTGCTTTACTTACTACTACCTACTGCTTTACTACCTGCTGCTTTACTACCTACTGCTTTACTACCTACTGCTTTACTACCTGCCAACTATTGCTTTACTACCTACTGCTTTGCTTACTACTACCTACTGCTTTACTACCTGCCAACTATTGCTTTACTACCTACTGCTTTACTTACTACTGCTTTACTACCTACTACCAACAGATCCACCAGAACAAACTGAGTAAGATGTTGAGGATGTGACGAGGACTGTACTGTACAATAATCTATCATTCAGTTTCACACTGCTGTTACTCATCTCTTCTTCCTTCCTTTGTCTCCAGCTGTATAGATGAGTGGTTTGAAGTGAACAGATCATGCCCAGAGCATCCATCAGATTAAAGCGTTTTTGCACAGGTAAAATGTTTCCAAACACACCAGAGAATGGATTTATTTTCTGTTAGTCATTGTACGATGTTTTTTGTCCACTTGTTTGTTTATATATTTTTAATATTCTCTGTTGGTTGTTTGATGACAGGTACTCCACAATGTGAGTGATCTACACAGTGAAGTGTGGATCCAGGGAGACTGCTGGACACTGTGATCAGTTTAACCCCCCACCCAATAATGTAGTACCACTGTGTGCCAAATGTCATTCAAGCAATCTTCAGGGATACAGACTCTTGTGTTTATGTTTGAGTTGCACATCGACGCTGGACTGATCTCCGCCTCACATCCTCTCCAGCCCTGACACTCAAAGCCACACAGGACATTATGGCAGGCAGGGCTCCTCTTCCTGAGTGGCCATTGGACAGCAGATGTCAGCTGATTGTACACCAGGACACATGAGGAGGTGGTGGACATGGTCCTGGAGGCGGGGGCTGGTTGGAGGGGGGGGGGTCGGGCCATGTGTGGATTATCCCTTACTCTGTCCCTCCCCTCCTCCTTCAGCATCAGTGTCTACCAGTGCCTTGTTGTTTTGATGCCCAGCCACTGCGGGGCAGGACAGAGGAGGACCAGACCGTCGGCAGAGCCAGCTGGACCGGCTGGACAGACTTGCAGGACCATCTCACCACAACTGCCATTCTACCAGTCCAGGAGAAACAAGCCAGTGAGCGGAGAGCAGCAGAAATATCTGTCTGCATTAGCAGCTCGGACATTTTCAGAACTGAGGCTGCTGCAAAAATGGTGCCAATCAACTGTGAATATTGTCAAACACACACATACACACACTCAATCATCAGTGCTTTTTAATCACATACCATGGAGTAGAGGTCTTCAGGTAAAGAAACCTGCCCCCAATCCTGAAAAGGATCCCTGAATAACCAACCTGAGCCTACAGTAGAGTAATCGTTGCCAACATGACAAATATTTGCTCAGTATCTCGCTAGAACAAGAACATGTTCTTGTTTTAATAAGGCCCTTTTCACGTTATAACAAGATATTTTTCATGTTATAATGAAAGAGATGCGTTAATTTCGTGTAATAACGAGAATTTTTATATAACAAGATGGATTGAATTTGCAAAAATAAAAAAAATAAATAATAAATGACTCGATAAATAAATGAATAAATGTCATTAAATGTCGCAAAAAAAATATTAAAAATAAATGTTGCCATTAATGAATTGGTAAAATGTGACGTAAATTGATATTTCTGTTTTAATTTGTTTCTATATTTATTTATATTTTTATTAATTCCTTTATTTATTTCCGATTCTGTTTTTTATTTATGAATTAATTAATTAATTTAGTTATTTATTTATTGATTTAATTATTTTTGCACTTATTTTGTATTTATTTGTATATTTTTGTCATCTATGCACTCGGACCCGTCTGCTCTGACCCTATGACTCACATTGAGTGACAGCTCCCTCATTTGCAGAATGAGGTAGAAATGCATAAAGAAATGTATAAAGAAAAGAATACATAAACAAATGTTGGGGAAATAAATAAGGGGTGAAACTTAAAGGGAAAAATGTGCAGAAATAAATAACTTAATAAATGCAGAAATACAATAATAAATACATGCATTTAAAAATAAATATAAAAATAACAAACAAATAAATAAATGAATAAAAAACAAATGCTAAAAATTAATATTTAAATTTAAAAATTGAAAATGAATAAAAGCGGAAATTAAACAAGAGTAAATAAATAAGGGAATTGATACACAGAAATTAAGAAGCAAATTAAATGGAAATATCAATTTGTCACATTTTATCAATAAATGGCTACATTTATTTTTAATATTATTTTTGCTACATTTAGTGACATATTTATTTCTTTATCAAGTCATTTATTCATTTATTCATTTATTTTGGCAGCTCTGCCATAAAGATGTTGTTATAACAAGAAAAGTGTGTTCTTAAAATGGAACAAGTTGGTGTATAGTGAAAAATAAAATACTATATATAACATGAAAAATATAATTTTAAAACATGAACAGGATCTCATAACAACAAATGAGAATTTGTTTTTCTTTTTCTTTTTTGTCGTCCGTTTTTTAAAGTCAGTAATGTAGTCTATAATGTAGGCTGTGTTTTAATTATAGCATTTGATCATACTTCAGTTGATACAAATATGATTAAACTGGTTCCCTATCAGAGTAAAAAAATGTGTTTTGAAGTTCACATTTGCTAAAAACATATTATTTTGTAATGCAGAAGAGTAACAAGCACAGACCTTTTCAGCTGATTCTTCCTTCAGTGTGCAGAATTACTGATTATCACAGGTAAGCAGAATTACAACAAATCAAACAGTCATAGCAATGGAACACAGATTGGAGTAAATAGATTAATAGATTTTTCTTAAAGATATACATTTAAATTTTGTTTTAAATAAAACATGGAGCTGCTTTTCTATGCGAGGGTCCCTGTTTTGTTTTGTCTCGTGCCCATGCATGAGGACCCACATGCATGCGCAGACTCGGGTGACGTTATACTCGGTCCTGCCAATGATGTCAGACTCTTCCGCTGATCTGCAGGTTGCTAAAATATGCTGCAATGCACCAGCAAAGGCTGTAAGCATGATGCAGTCTTTACATTCATGAGAAGGGAAATGCATCACCACATTTGTTAGAGCTCAACGACACACACAGTTTTAGTGAATGTAACTTTTGTTTTATATACAAGAAAACTCCACAGGGCAGCTTTTAATGTGATCTCACATGGTTTCTTATTAATCTGCTCTATGTGTTCCATTTCTATGACAGTGTTTGATTAGTTCTAACTACCTGACATTGTTCACTGTACCTGTTTAAAGGAGTTCGGACTGTGACGATCACTGAGCCTGCACGCGGAGGAAGGCATCAGCTGAAACTTTGTACGTTTCTGCATTATAAATTATGTTAAGAGTTCCCAGTTGGAAATTTCTGATGTAACTGATGCTGAACACCTAACCTGCTCCGGAGCAGGTTATGTTCCAGATAAGAGATCATCTCATATAAAAGCACCGCCTACTGACCAATCAGAGCTCGGTGCGCGGATCGTATGATAATATCACACAAATATCAAGAAGTTTAAATCATAATCCAGGCTGAAAAAAACAGTTTAAACTGACAAATACAGGAAGGACAGCTGGCTGTATGCTGTGGGTGTTAACCGCTTTGAATTATGTTATTTTATTTATTTTTTTACTTGCTCTCAAGTCCGTTTCAAACCGCCGGAGACGGGGACGCAGCTGAAAGAAGGCTGAAATACTCACACACGCCACATCATTGCTAAATGCTATATATCTATTATATTTTGAAAGCTGTTTATATTACTAACCCCATCTGGACGACTATATCTGACTTTTGAGTGTTCCGTTAAATTAATAAGTCTGTTAATTTACGCATTCACACATCGGCAATTTTTTTCTATTGCAAGCTGTCCTTCCTTCAACCGTGTTACGCTTAGTCTGGATTATGTGTTACACTTCTTCGTATTTGTCTAATATTATAGTCTGCTCTTGGTTTGTAAAATATACCGCTCTGCTGACAGTAGACTGGTCCATGTTTGTGCTGTAGACACCGCCGCGTTCATGTGAACGCGCTCGTATCCAGACAGAGAAACCCTGGGTCGACGTACCGAGTTGATAACCTCCTTCGTAGGACCGCTTAGTGTGATCTCGGTTGTTAGGGTGAGATAACGAGAAGATATTCTGAATATGTCGATCTCTCTTCATAGTACAGGCCTCAGGTCACCCCACCAGATTATGTTTTTACTCTGAGTGCAAACCAGTTTGCTGTTAGTTGTCAGACGCCTTGTGTCCATATAGCTCTGTGTACGCATGCGAGTCAACCTAAACTTCATTCATTCCTATACATTGGAAAACTTGAATTTCAAATTTGCAGATTATGGACAGACTGTACGGACTGTGTGCCCAGCGAAACAGTCATGAAATTTAACATATTGTGATTTGTGTACATGGACACGAATTTTGCATATTTTTTTTGTGGTCATGGTCAGCACGAAATCAATTTATATGTAATCCGCGTAATTGTGAACCGGGAAGCATACAGAGCAGCAAACACAAGACTTTCTCCTGTGTTCTTTCTCCACCAAGTCTGAGGTGATTTATTTGTCACGTAACTTCTGCACTTAAGTTACGTCACTTCGGTGTTATTTTAACCCAAACCACAATCTTTTCCTAAACATAACTGAGTAGTTTTATTTTTGAATAGACTGGAGTGGATATTGACACGTGCGTCACGTGTTGCTGGACATTCGTAGGAAAACGCACAAAAAATACGTTGTTGAAAGTCGTGCTGAGCGTCACGTAAAAAAAAGGGAAATTTGTGTCTGTGATTACGAATCAAATAGATTAAAATTTGTGACTATTTCACGAACTGCCGTCAAACTGTGTTGATAGAAGTTAGTATAGCGAATTAATATCTGATTGATGAATGTAATACAGCTCTATTTATACATATTTTTGTAAGTGAGAAGAAAAAGACGGCATATTGATAACACTGATAGCGTGCTAGCTGTGTAACATATAGAGTGCATGCATTCGTCTTTTAACAAAATATTTCACAAAACTGGCAGACCAACCTCCTCACTTCTTGTCTCGGTAATGCTCCATGCGCATATTCCATCAGAATGACGAAATGAACGTGTCTCCCATTTCTACTGCAGCATTTCATCCATCCGTAAAGAGATGCATTTCAATGCGTTGAACACTAGGGGGCAAAAACAAAACTGTTTGGAAATGAGGTGTTAAACGCAGCAGGTGAACTAGGGGGAGCGCACTGACCCTTTACTGTAACATTCGTAGCAGCAACCAACTTTTGGTGTCCAAGTGACTATTTGATTCTACTTGTTCTACAAGACTTGCTTGGCTGGTGATTGGTCGACTAAACTACAGCAGACTGGTCTCGGGTCCTGGCAGCTTCTTGTATTCATACAGACCCAGCAGTAGAGCTGGCCAAGGACTGAGGGACCCTGGAATGACTGGACCCGACACTGATCCAGTCTGTTGGTTGGGGTTTCATGGGCTCAGGTTTGCCTGAAGACCTCTACCATAGAGGAGCTATAGAGTGTACAGACTCTTAACAGTTGATTTCACTGACTAGCTCATCATCCACCAGAGAATATGAACTCATCAGTGAAATCTCAAAAGTGTGGATCCCAAAGCTCCAACGGAACTTGTCATCCGTTTCCTTCACAACCTCCTTTTCTTTCCGTTGCGCAGAGCTCAGTGTTCATCCCACCACCCTGAAGACTATTTTTATACTGGAAAAACAAATAGGCTGCTTCACTATAACATTAATAGACACTTTTAAAGCAATGATGTGTGATCCCAGCTTCATGTGGAGGTTCCTAACGAGGGCATGATGAAGTTTTCATTCAGAAATGTTGGTAAATGAGAGATGAAGTGCCCCGTATGGACTCCACTTTCTTTTCTTGCCACTCCACTTCTCTGTTTGTCTCTTTAAAATGACCTCCAGGGAGGAGCACGTGTTAGTGGAGGGCAGGCACGGAAAAATAAAACTGGAGCTTTATTTTGGAAAACGATCGCCACAATGTTTGTAATGCTACAATTCTGAAAGTGTTCGAGGCATCAAACGGTGCATGCACTATCCATGCAATATTAGAAATCTGAATATGAGTCAATTCATGAATATTTGGGATAGACAGTATATATCAGTGGTATCCAACCACCCAGATGCAGATTTCTTTTTCTTTTTCAACCTATCAACAGAGCAGCTGATTTTCCAGGTCAATGCCACTTGAACTCGAGAGGAGAAGAGTCAGCTGCTGAATCCTGAATCCACTTCTTTCCTCCACCTTCTCACAACCACGTCTCTCCTGCACCAACACACGTAACATCAAACTCCATGCTCCATGTAGAGCGTTACTAGTAAACTAAGAAAGTGGAAGTTGTCTGAAAATTGTTAATTTGCTCCTCCATCTTCAAAAAAACCACACATCTAATCTACTTCTGATAAGTGGACATAAATTATAAAATATTCGTAATTTTATTTCGAAAGCACTTCAAAATATGAGTCATTTTCATATATTTAGTTTTTGTTATTGCAAAGTGGGGGCGTGATTATCTGTTTCCAATTCGTGCTCAGCGTCAACATCCACGCTGTAATTAACAAAGATCTTTCAGAAACCTCCGATATAAATTTATATCTAATTTGGCACTAAATAATGTAAAAGTGCCTGAATAACAAAAGGTTGCCAGCCTCGCGTCGGCCAAAGTTTACTGCTAAAACTAATTAAATGCACAGGTTTTTTTGGATACAGTGCTGTATTGGCCACACAGTCATTTGAACCTTTACTCAACCAACTCTGAAGTCATGTTACCACTTTGAGTTGTCAGATAATGTGGATGCATATGAATCTTCCCACACGACATGAATGTGGCAAATTGAAAGATGCTATCAAAGACTGTAGGAAAGTGATGTGGGTGAGGAGCTCCAGCTAGGCTTTTATATTTGATTTGATTAAAAAGCAAGGCCCTCCTCAGTGTGAATCATATTTTCTTTGGACCCCGAACTGCTAAATAAAAAGTTATTACCGTTATCTAATGAGTGAACCGGTCCAGGGCTTGCTGATGGTACCACAATATGTTTGCCCCACTTTTAAAATCCAAAGAACCAAAATAAATAAGTATTAGTTTAGATCTTTTGATACTTTCTTTTTCCTTTACACTAGATCTCACAAGTACGGAAGCCCTGAAGGCAAGTGAGAAAAGAAAATCTGGTGATCCATTTTCTAAGTCTGATCTAAACTGTTTTAAAATCACTCTCACTCATCCCTCTGCTGTCATCAACTGTCTCTTT
Source organism: Sebastes fasciatus (assembly GCF_043250625.1). NCBI lineage: Eukaryota > Metazoa > Chordata > Actinopteri > Perciformes > Sebastidae > Sebastes > Sebastes fasciatus. Next base: position 2,500,616 of record NC_133806.1, read on the forward strand.
ACAGGCATCAATGAGGACAGGGAGGTCATTCAGGTTTATGTCCACAGCCCTTCTGAGTGCTCCAAACCTCACCTTCAATCACCCAAAAGCTCATTCGGTCACCATTCGGCCTCCACATGTTGACTGTGTTCCTGCTTCGGCCTCCTGTGACCGGCACATTTGGCACAAACGTAAATTAGTAATTAATCTGAGCAGTGCTAACAAAATGTAAAAAAATGGCAGTCCATCTTTGTTATTGTTTCTGGTTTCCGTTTTAAACGTTCACACAGACGCAAGGAATCCAGAGTTGTTTTTGTTTTTTTAAATCGGCACCGTAGAAGGCGTTTTCAAAAATATCCATTTTTGTGACCCAAAACTTTGTTTGTGTGGACGAGAGGCCAAAACGTAGAAGAAAATATCAGTGTTTTTCTGTATCCGTGTGGACGGGGCCTAAGTAACTTTGTGAACTGTGAAAACAGTGGGAAAAAAGGTTTTGGCAGGTGAAATGTTGTTGTTGTAATACTGATTTCAGCCACAAGAGGCTGAAGTGAACTGCTTCCCCTACGCTCTAAACAGGACTAAAAGCATTCTTGTTTTCTACCAGGTGAGTTTTAATTTCTCTATGCACTCTAAACACAAGGTAGATATATTGTGTCTTAACAAGTTATGTGTCTTTACTGTAAAAAAAAAAAAAGAAAAACAGTTTAGATCAGACTTAGAACATTATTTTCTTTTCTTCTCAGGGCTTCTGTATACGGGGAGTATCCCTTTCAATGGCCTCTATCCTATATGTGATAATACTTTACACTGTTTTTTATTTCATGTCATGTTATGTCATTCTCTGGCTGGGATACCGGTGAGGGATCTGTTTCTGGGTCACTGGAGGAAGAACTGAGTGAACTGGAATTTTGGGATCCACCCGAACACACTCATCATAATGTATATGTAAAGCTGACACACACAGAGATTAGCTGAGCCCTGCAATATGCTCTCGCTCCACACAGCGGTGCTACAGAGTCATGTAGTTGTCCTCTGCAGTGTGTGGACGTGGCAGCGATGAGGACTCCTCATCATGTTGGTAGCAATATTCTGTCTGACTGATCTCATGGGGCTCATACTCTTACCTGCATCTCTCACTTTAATCTGACTTCTGCAATCAAACATTATTTATCCTCTTCATGACTGACTATACAAAAGGTTTGACACTGACTGGTGATGTATTTTCTGTCTGTGAATTTTAAAGGAAAAGTGCAACAGCTCTGGCCTTAATAGATATGATGACATTCATTTAGTGCATTTCAACGAAATGGCAGCGGAATTCCGTTGCTAGGCAACAGCTTGGGTCCATGTTTACTTCCTGTCAGCTGATGTCATTCACATACACTGCAACAGGAAATAAACTGGGACACATTTAGAATGTTTACGTTTAAAACTGTGAAATGGTCTAAATATTGTATATTTGTGACATCACAAATGGACAGAAATCCTGACGACTTGTTTCAAACGCACAGTTTCTGAATATGGGCTGTGTGTTTTTCTCCGTATATTGAGCATTTTGATAGTTTAACAGTGTTTATATATCACTTAAACCTGCTTTATAATATAAAAGACATGAAGATCTCACTTATGTGACCTTTAAGAGACACAGGATTGGTGGGTAGAGTTTAAGAGTAGCAGTAACGCAGGGGTCTGCAACCTGAGGCTCCGGAGCCTCATGCGCCTCTTCAGCCTCTCTCCAGTGGCTCCCTGTGGATTTATAAAAATGGAAATGAATAACTGTTTTTTGTTTACATTTTCATTTTGATTTATCATCGTTGTAGGTCTATGGTACGACGGTATGACGGAGTATTAGGGCCACATTGAGGAAAAATAAATAAATCTCAGATTTCGAGAATAAAGTCATAATATTATGAGAAAATCAATCTGAATATTATGAGAATAAAGTCAGAAGATTAAGAAAAAAAGTCATAGTATTATGAAAATAAAAAAAATAATATTAGTTTATATATGTATAGTAGTAATTTTACAAGTTATTTTCTTTTTTTCTTGTAAAGTTATGACTTTACAAGAACCCTGATACACTTTCACTATTTATTTTAATTAATTGATTCATTAACGTTTATTTCTGATTTATGACTACAACAACTTGTCACACAGTGTTGAGCTGCATCTCAGATTAATCTTCTGGGTCTCAGCTTTCAGATGATGTTCACCACTTCTATGTGACATCTACTGTTGACCTGCTATCTCCCCCTAAAGACCCCCTGGACCCCCCTAAAGAAGACTAAAACTGGTCTGTTGTGGGTCTCAGAGGATTCAGCCTGTTCAACCAACAGAGATTCTTATGAACACATCATGTTAAACGGCTGTGAACACACACAGTCACAGAACTCAGCTGATTTCCTGTAAATGGAGAGAGGAGGAGGCACACTGACCAAGTGATCCAGGCTCATGAGAACAAAGGGAGGGAACTCTGAAAGTGGAAGTAAAGTTAAGTTAAGTGCGCAGTTTAGTAAACCCAGAATCCATTTTGAGGCGACGGAGCAGAGCAGGAGGAGGACAAGGGAAGACTGAAGCAGGGTGAGTGTTAATCCAACATTTGATTATTTCCCTGTCAAACTCTCTGAGTCAGTTTCCTCCCTGTGGACTGGAGGAGAGAAATGAGAATGAACTCAACAGTTTGATTCTTCTGTGAACATAAAGTCATGACTGGCTGAATAATCCTCATTAAACCAGAGGCCTGTACTACGAAGCAGGATTTGCGGTTATCGAGGTAACTTCAGGGTTAACCCTTCAGGGTTTTCCGTACTACGAAGCTGCTCACTTCTTATCGGGGTAGATCACCATGGTAACTGATGCTGAACAGCTAACCTGCTCCGGAGCAGGTTATGTTCCAGATGAGAGATCAACTCCTATAGAAGCACCTCCTGCTGACCAATCAGAGCTCAGTGCGGTGATGTATGATAATATCACACACATATGAAGAAGTTACCGTCATAATCCAGGCTGAAATTAACACAGTTTAAACTGACAGATGCAGGAAGGACAGCTGACTTTATGCTGTGGGTGTTCACCTCTTTGATTTGTATTTTTCTATTTATATTTTTAACTTCCTCTTGAGTCCTTCACACCGCCGGAAAGGAGGGACGCAGGTGAAAGGAGGTTTAAATTATGATAGACGCCAAAAATCATTGCATTGTATTCAGATGAGTAATCCACACGCTATTTATATTTAGACGACTATATCTGACTTTTGAGTGTTTCGTTAAATTAATCAGTCTGTTAATTTACGCATTCACACATCGGGAGTTGTTTCTGTTACCAGCTGTCCTTCCTGCATTTTGCAGCTTCAACTGTGTTACTTTTAGTCTGGATTATGTGTTTAACTTCTTCGTATTTGTCTAATATTATAGTTTGCTCTTGGTTTGTATAATATACTACTCTGCTGACAGTAGACTTGTTCATGTCTGTGATTGGTCAGATGCTGCAAACACCTCCTCGTTCATGTGAACGCGCTCATATCCAGATTGAGAAACCCTGGGTTGACTTACTGAGTTGATAACCAGTGTCGTAGGACCGCTTAGCGTGATCTCGGTTGTTAGGTTAAGTGAAGCCAGATAACGAGAAGATACCCTGGGTATGTTGAACTCGCTTCGTAGTACAGACCTCTGGTGGATAGTTTTATTATACTGTATACTGTGTGTGTGTGTGTGTGTGTGTGTGTGTGTGTGTGTGACTCTTTGGTTGCGTTCGAAAAGTCCTAAAATAAAGGATCATCTGACCTAAAGAGGACAACCGGTAAAAAATATCACTTCATTACCAAGGTTGGAACTGAAATAAACAAAAGAATATATGATAAATATTGAGTTAATTGTTGGAGTTATGGAGAAGGTGTAGGACCAGATACTTCTTCCAACTTCTATTCGGACATGTAATATTTATTTATGTTGATTATTTGTTAATTGATTGTTTACTGTTCATTTTATTTGTTATTCTTGTTTGTTTTTTACGTAGGTTTTTGTTACATGTTCGAACTAAATAATTAATTAAAAATAAAGTGAAACGAAATGGTTGTCACTGTCCACTCATATTAAACATGAATCCCAATTAGTGTATGAAAATAATATGCAAGATAAGCATATAGTTTGTTATCTTGAGCGGCCGAATGGTGCTTCACTTTAAATGCTGCGGCCGCAAAGAATTGTGGGATGTTATTCTCTCTTTTCCTTTGGTGAAGGATGCTCCAGTGTATCCTCTGCTAAAGGGGATAATAAAGGAAGCATTGAAGCTCCTTTCCTTAACATTTGGTGACTTCGAACAGCTCTTATCACGGCTGCTACTGAGGTACTTCCGTGTCATTTCACTCCGTTAGGAACCTTCCTGAGAGAAAAGACCTATTCGAACGCAACCCTGTAGTAACTTGTTTCCTTTCATGTTCACAGTCAGTGTTCCTGTTTTACCTCTCAGACTGACTTCAGATCAGAAGATGAGTGACTGTGTGGAGGAAGAGGAGGACGGAGCAGAGTCTCTAGTCTCCGGCTGTCTGTCTATGAAGAGTGACAGGTCCAAAGATCTTCCTCTATACTTCAGTAATGAACCTCGACCCTCAAACACAAAGTAAGAAACTGTTTTTACTGAAAAGACAACATAACTATTACAGAAAAAATTGTTTTAAACATAAAAATGAGATAACATTTGACCAAAACTCATTTTGATTCAGCCTGTTGAAGACAAAAGAGATTCTCATGAACACATTGTGTTAAAAAGCTGATTTGTGTGAGTAACACACACAAACACTCGTAGATAAACTCTGAGGTCAAAGATGTCCTGTGAATGGAGAGAGGAGGAGCCACACTGACCATGTGGACTGTAGAGGAGAGAAAAGTTAGAATGAACTCAAGAGTTTGATTCATCTGTGAACACAACGTTGTGACTGTGACTCTTGAACAACCTTGTTTGTCTTGATTCTTGTGTTCTGAGCTCACAGTCAGTGTTCCTGTTTTACCTCTCAGACTGACTTCAGATGTGAAGATGAGTGACTGTGTGGAGGAAGAGGAGGACAGAGCAGAGTCTCTAGTCTCCGGCTGTCTGTCTATGAAGAGTGACAGGTCCAAAGATCTTCCTCTATACTTCAGTAATGAACCTCGACCCTCAAACACAAAGTAAGAAACTGTTTTTACTGTAAGCTGAGCTGATGGACGATGATGCATTGAGGATGAAGACAAAATGTTCTGCTAAAAAGATTTATATTCCTCAAAATGTAGCTTCGTGTTGTACTAATTGATCAAGGAAATGTGTCATTTCTGAAGTTGTAACTCGGGAAAATTGCTTAAATTATTTTTTATTGTGCAACATCTTCCAGATGTGGAGAAGAATCTTAGTCATATGTCTGAAAAGACAGCATAAATATTACAGAAAAAATTGTTTTAAACATAAAAATGAGATAACATTTGACCAAAACTCATTTTAATTCAACCTGTTGAAGACAAAAGAGATTATCATAAACACACTGTGTTAAAAAGCTGATTTGTGTGAGTAACACACACAAACACTCGTGGATAAACTCTAAGGTCAAAGATGTCCTGTGAATGGAGAGAGGAGGAGCCACACTGACCATGTGGACTGTAGAGGAGAGAAATGTTAGAATGAACTCAACAGTTTGATTCATCTGTGAACACAACGTTGTGACTGTGACTCTTGAACAACCTTGTTTGTCTTGATTCTTGTGTTCTGAGTTCACAGTCAGTGTTCCTGTTTTACCTCTCAGACTGACTTCAGATGTGAAGATGAGTGACTGTGTGGAGGAAGAGGAGGACGGAGCAGAGTCTCTAGTCTCCGGCTGTCTGTCTATGAAGAGCGACCGGTCCAAAGATCTTCCTCTATACTTCAGTAATGAACCTCGACCCTCAAACACAAAGTAAGAAACTGTTTTTACTGTAAGCTGAGCTGATGGACGATGATGCATTGAGAATGAAGACACTGATGCAGAACTATTAGTGCAGATACTGTTTCAAACTAAGATGGATCTTAGTCTGGGTTTTATAGCCACAAACTACTGATCGTATTTCTGTAACAAAACACCTGAGAACCTCCATTTCACAATTTACACTTAAAAAATATCCATATAAGTTGCTGTAAAGGCCGGTTCAACAGAATTGCATTGCTAGACAGCTTGGGGTCCATGTTTACTTCCTGTCAGCTGATGTCATTCAGATCCACTGCAACAGGAAATAAACTGGGACACATCTGGAATGTTTACGTTAACAACTGTGAAATGGTCTAAAGATCTGAGACTATTCAAAATCTGGAAGAATGTGCTTTGTCCTTAAAATATGTTGTTGGTTCGACTTCTCCTAAAATCAGCTGTTATGAGCTGCTGGGTGTCATCTTGAATCAGTGCACATCATAACTGTGCAACATGTGGTGAAAAAGCATTTGCAGAAAATATTTGCTCACCTTGATTATATGTGTTGATGGTTTGAGTTTGTTCTTTCACTACATATGTAAAATATGGTGAAGGAAAAATCTGCTCAAAGGTCCACTTACTAATGATTCAGAGCTTGGAGCTGAAAGCTTTGGATCATTATTATGTTGACCTTTGAGCTTAGATTCTCTTCACCACATATTGTTTCTGAAAGTCAAGAACAAACATCTCTGGTGTAAAAGTATCTGCTGACAAAACAAAGTGCATGAAATGGTCAAAAGTAGATTTGTACCACTTCTGTTTTTTAGAATATTTGAATTCATGCCTTCATTTGATAGTTGACAGTAGAAAGTGGCAGAAAACATATTGACATTAAAAATGAACACCAAGGACACCAGAGTTACCTGCTGTGTGTCTTAGACCGCTGGTTTACATCAATATTTAGACCACTTCTAACCTCAGTTCAAACCTAACTAACTCAAGCTAAACTGCCCAAAGTGACTGTGAATCAGTAAAGGACATAATCAGCTCTCTTTAATGGAGGACTTTTACTGTGAAGTAGCTGCAGAAAATGATGAGTTTGTATTAAAGGGGAACAACGGACATTTTTAAAACATTAATATTATTCTGGAGGCTAAATAACATGATGGAAAAACTACTGCAACTTGCTCATGTACGCTCATATTGAGAGGGCACGCCAGGAAACCACGAGGTGGCAGCGTCACGACGGTAAACAGTAACTTCCTGTCACTGGTGATATGAATAGAGTATAGAATTTCAACATTTGCAATATAAATAAACATGCTGTCACTTCTTCAATGTATTTTATGTGTTAACAATAAACACTTCTAAGACGGGGAAACTGTGTCAGACCTTTCTGACTTCTTTAGTTTTCCAGTAGTTACAGTTTAAAGTGCTGTCCACTGGAACGGAGATGTCCATGACAGGATTTCAGTGCATGTTGTGAGGGTCGTACTGCAGCTATCGACCATGTTAGCAACAGGCACGGCATATTGGTAGCTAGCTAGTTGGATAGTAAAATAACGTTAGCTATAACTAATTCCATACATACAGTCCTAGACTATTCTAGACCAAGTAGAGCGCAGATGGGAACAGTCTGATATACCTTACTGGTGTGGTGTTCATCACTGTGGAAACTACAAGCTAGCTGCTGCCCAAATCCTGTCATGCACCTCTCCGTTCCAGTGGACAGCACTTTAATAAACTATAATTACTGGAAAACTAAAGAAGTCAGAAAGGTCTGACACAGTTTCCCCGTCTTAGAAGTGTTTATTGTTAACACATAAAATACATTCAGGAAGTGACAGCATGTTTATTTATATTGCAAATGTTGAGATTCTATACTCTATTCATATCACCACCGACAGGCAGTTACTGTTTACCGTGATGACGCTGCCACCTCGTGGTTTCCTGGCGTGCCCTCTCAATATGAGCGTACATGAGCAAGTTGTAGTAGTTTTTCCATCATGTTATTTAGCCTCCAGAATAATATCAATGTTTTAAAAATGTCCGTTGTTCCCCTTTAATATAAACTCATCATTTTCTGCAGCTACTTCACAGTAAAAGTCCTCCATTAAAGAGAGCTGATTATGTCCTTTACTGATTCACAGTCACTTTGGGCAGTTGAAATGAGGTTAGAAGTGGTCTAAATATTGAGGTAGACCAGCAGTCTAAGACACATCATGTAACTCTGGTGTCCTTGGTGTTCCTTGTTAGAATAGAATAATATCAATGTTTTAAAAATATCCGTTGTTCCCCTTTAATAAACAAACTTCAGCCAGATCACTAAATGTTTTATAAGACAGTCAGACAGGAAAAGCAGCTAATTCTTGTTTATTAAAGGGACTATTTGTAAGATTCAGAAATGCTGCTTAACAGCGACACCTGTGGCCTTGAAATCAACGAAAGTCAGCGTCGAGCTCGCGCTTGCTCGCTCTAAATAGACATGAACGAGCATCGCTCAAAACAGTGAGGCGACAGACGTCAGCTAAAACCACAATATCACTCTATATTTCAGCTGCTTGGCAGTAATGTTAGCTGACCAGACGAAGGTCTCTCCATGAATCAATGCTGATCCTAGTGTTGGCTTTTCCTGCTCAGCGCAGGCTTCAGCAGCGGGGCTCCTCAACGAGTTACGTTATCGCCTCCCAACCGCAGCCGGCAGCCGAAGACACCGGCACCCGGTCAGTAACGAGACGATAACGTAACTCGTTGAGGAGCCCCGTCACTTCACAAGACACGGGAAACCTCTGTTGGTCTGGAGGAGCTGCAGCAGTTATTTCTGCACAAACGTCCACTGTTCATTCACTAGATATTCTCAGAGCTAAACTAACTCTTCTGCAGTGTGGAGTGAGCGGGCGCTCACGTCTAGAGGTGGAGCGAGACAGCGAGGACGCACGCGCTGTCTGAGTGAAGGAGAGCAGGCAGCGGAGACGAGGCTCCGGCCACACGCGAGCGCGCATATGCGAGCGCGCATATGCGAGCGCGCATATGCGAGCGCGCATATGCAAACGCGCATGTGTGCCGACCCGCTACATTTATACGCTTAAAAAGTTACAAACAGTCCCTTTAAAGTAGGAGATTTAAAATAAAGGAACATTTTCATTACAGACTGAATACTGAACTCAAACAGAAAAGTAACAACACTTTAACTCTTCTCTGTGACCATCTGAGCTTCTAGACGTTATCGGCCAAATCTTGATATTCTTCAACAATCAACAAATGATTTTAGTAATAAAGTAATGTCTCCACAGAGAGAAGAAGAGGAGTCATGCTTCTGTGGAAGAGCTGATGTCCAGATCCAGAAAAAGACCTCGACTGCAGACATCCAGTCAGACCAGCACTGTACAAAGTAAGACTGTAGATCGGTCTGCTGATGTCTTCATGTCTGGAAACAGGACTTGTTGTTTTAATACACTGACTGTTGTTGTGACAACTGTTTAAGATCTTCTCCATCATACACATCTGCTCTGTATCACTTGTACTTTGTTCTCCTTTTAGAGAAAATCTGAACCCAGAAGAAATAATGTTATATTTGTAAGTTTTGTTTTTATGATAGCACTTCGTCTTTTCCATCTGCATAGATGAAGATGGAGAACTATTAAACTCTGTGTAAAGCAACAACATCACTGTTCTATCACAGTCAGACAGTCACACTGATGAAAGGGGAGTTTTTTCTTGCCATTGTCGCATAACAATGCATGCTCATACTCTTGTTGGGTCTCTAAATTATAGAGCACGGTCTAGATCTGCTCTATATGAAAAGCGTCTTAAGATAACCTTTGTTATGATTTGAAGCTATATAAAAATTAATTGAATTAAACTGAACTGAACAGGAGCCTAAGACTTTAAACAACATTAGCTTTCCTGCTACAGTCTCCTTCTCTAACTTACAAACATACGTCTTGTCCTGCAGAACGACTTGTTGAAAAACTATTAAAAATAAATATAAGAATCACATTGACGTTAGTTTTGACTTCAAGAGGGGATGATGACTTTATAACCTTTACTTCTTTATATGTTCTTATGTTGATTATTTTCATATTGCCATTGGAAATAATAAGTTTCTTTGTTTTGTCTTAAACTTTGTTTCTCTCTTTCAGCAGATAGAGGTCTGCAGGAGGTTTTAGATGAACATAAGATCAGTCTGAGGAGGAGATGTGAATGTGTGACTGAAGGAACTGATGAAACAGGAAGTGGAACCCTCCTCAACAGGATCTACACTGAGCTCTACATCACAGAGGGACAGAGTGAAGAGGTTAATACCCAACATGAGGTGAGGCAGCTTGAGACAGCTTCCAAGAAGAACACCCTACATGACGCTCCAATCAAGTGCCATGACATCTTTAAAGCCTTACCTGACCAACAGGGACACATCAGAGTCGTTCTGACGAACGGCGTCGCTGGCGTTGGAAAAACCTTCTCAGTGCAGAAGTTCACTCTGGACTGGGCAGAGGGCTTGGAAAACCAAGATGTCAGTCTGGTGATTCCGCTTTCGTTCAGGGAGCTGAACTTGATTAGAGATGAGCAGTACAGTCTTCTCATGCTGCTCCATGTTTTCCATCCAACATTACAGAAGGTCACAGCAGAGAAGCTCGCTGTCTGTAAAGTTCTGTTCATCTTTGACGGCCTGGATGAAAGCAGACTTTCACTGGATTTCAAGAACAACGAGGTTGTGTCTGATGTCACCCAGAAGTCATCAGTCAACGTGCTGTTAACAAACCTCATCAAGGGGAATCTGCTTTCCTCAGCTCTCGTCTGGATAACTTCCCGACCTGCAGCAGCCAATCAGATCCCTCCTGCATGTGTTGACAGGGTAACAGAAGTACGAGGCTTCACTGACGCCCAAAAGGAGGAGTACTTCAGGAGGAGAGTCAGTGATGAAGAGCTGTCCAGCGGAATCATCTCACACATCAAGACATCCAGGAGCCTCCACATCATGTGTCTAATCCCAGTCTTCTGCTGGATCACTGCTACAGTTCTGGACCACATTTTGACTACAGACCAGAGAGGAGAGCTGCCCAAGACCCTGACTGACATGTACTCACACTTCCTGTTGGTTCAGACAAAGACGAAGAAGCAGAAGTATGATGAGGGACATGAGACGAGTCCACAGGAGCTGACGAAGGCTGACAGGGAAGTTCTTCTGAAGCTGGGGAGGCTGGCGTTTGAACATCTGGAGAAAGGAGACATCATGTTCTACCAAGAAGACCTGGAGCGGTGTGGTCTTGATGTCAAAGAGGCCTCGGTGTACTCAGGAGTTTGTACAGAGATCTTCAAAAGAGAGTGTGTGATCTTCCAGAAAACAGTCTACTCCTTTGTTCACCTGAGCATTCAGGAGTTTCTGGCTGCAGTCTACATGTTCCACTGTTTCACAAACAGGAACACAAAGGTACCAGAGGACTTCCTGGGAAAAAGATATGTTCATTTAACCCTGGATGTCTTCCTGAAGAGAGCCATGGAGAAATCCCTTGAAAGTAAAAATGGCCACCTGGACCTGTTTGTTCGCTTCCTTCATGGCCTCTCTCTGGAGTCCAACCAGAAGCTCTTAGGAGGTCTGCTGGGTCAGACAGACAACAGTCCAGAAATCATCCAGAGAATCATCTACAACCTGAAGGAGATGAACAGAGATAATACCTCTCCTGACAGAAACATCAACATCTTCCACTGTCTGACGGAGATGAACGACCACTCGGTACATCAGGAGATCCAAGAGTTCCTAAAGTCAGAGAACACATCAGAGACAGAACTCTCTGTGATCCACTGCTCAGCTCTGTCCTACATGCTGCAGATGTCAGAAGAGGTTCTGGATGAGTTGGACCTGAACAAGTACAACACAACACAGGAGGGACGACAGAGACTGATTCCAGCTGTGAGGAACTGCAGAAAAGCTCTGTAAGTCCAGATGTGATTAACCTTATAGATCAGTGTAGTTCTTCAAATATACACACTATAAATTATTCTTAAAATATAATATTATTATAAGTCTTCCACGTGTTTATTACATAAATATGTCAGTTGTATTTTGTCACAGATGTTCTTGAGCTGTTTCAAATGTTGACTTAAAAAATGTTTCAGTAGGTTGTGTTTCTAGCTGTCGAGTTAATGAACACTTATTCTATTTATTTCAAACAATTTCTATATTTTACAGTTTTTTCTTATTTATCTTTTTGGGTGATGGAGACGACATGTGAACCTGGTAAAACAAATTAAAAAACAAAAGATCAGCTGTCTGGTGGAGCGCTGGGTCTAACCGGTGTAACGGCAGCAACAGAACGTTTTCTGATCTGGCAGGGAGTCGGGGCGGTCCTGGGATCAGAGCCCTGGTGCTGGGGTTTGCTTTCAATAGGCCTTGCACCACATTACACCTTACCTTATGTGTTTTTGGGCTCATCTCTGTCGTTGGCTTCAAATCCAAAATGTTGCCATGTTGCCACAGTTTTAGTTTTCTTTGAGACCAGCTCTGTCATGTCTCGTCACCCCAAAAAACAGTAACCAAACCTCTTCTTGTTTATAAACCAACATAATATAATATTACATTAATCATGTGTCATATTGCTTATTAGTAATGCAATACAGGCTGGATTTAGCACTGTGACTTTGTCGGCACAGGTTGTTGATGTCGGCTACTTATTCATTTGTAAAATGTCGGTTCCGTCGGTTAGCATAAAATCAAACCGGTTTAAGCTCGTACACCGGATCGGACCGGACCGGCAAAACCGAAAATCGACCCAACTCTAGCATTGGCCACCGTAAACTACTGATCATACGAGACAAAGATAGTCGTTGTAAAACCCCTGAGTGTGTTGAATCGAGCAATGGTGCATTTTATTGCTCATGAATTCAAGTTGTGTTCCATCATCTTGTTTTTAAGTCTTTCCTTTTATTCTGTTACTCACAGAAGGAAACTCCGGTGTTTCTTTCTCTTGTTGGTCTAGAGAGAGTAGTAACAGAAAATACACAGCTTCCACCAATAACAGTGGTCTGATGAATATATAACAGCAGAATGGTAGAATTAAGACTTTTAAGAGATATTATACACACCAAAGATCAATGTTATGTTTTTAATGCTGATACACTGATAACATCTTTCTGATACGAGAATACAATAATACTTTATTGTCAGACAGGTCTGAAATTTGTTTTGCATAACAGCAGCTCCATTTGTAACATCACAAAAAGGAAAAAGACAAGAAACATTTAAACATTACAATCACAGAAGACGATATTCAGGGCCCTTCAACGTACATTTGATCTGGGATTAGGCTCCATATTTAGTTTAAGGATTGACTGATGTACAAAAGAGTGCTTCAGTCTAACCTTAATAAATCGGGGAACCCTGTATCTCCGATTTGATGGTAACAATTGATATTCACTGTTCAAAACATGGTTGTGGTCAGAGACGATGGTGTTAGCCAGCCTTAAGATGTTATTATGAGAGGCTGATTCATAGAGTTTCTCAAGGGGTTGACCTACAATCTTTGAGCAGATTTTCCTTTGGTGGAGCAGTTTTGACTTTAAAGTAGTGGACAAACTCTCGTACCATGTAGTATAACAATACTGCAGGACACTCATAATCACAGAAGTAAAAAACAAAAGAAGAATTTGTTTACTCGCCCCAAAAGACCTGAGGCGGCAGAGAAAGTAAATTCTTTGTTTTGTCTTTTTACAGACAAATTCAATGTGGTCTTTCCAAGATAACAGATCCTTACAATCATTACTCCCAAATATTTATATGAAAATATCTGCAGGATTTTTTCATTATGAATAACAATAGGAACTCTTATGAGAATCAGATGGTGAACCAAATACAACTTCTTCCGTTTTCTTTGTGTTAATCTTAAGAGCATTGCTCTCACTCCACTCGACCATTTTGTTCACGCCATGTTGGTGCAGCCCAGGGTTGTCCGAGTGACTTAACAGAGATATTATAGCCGTATCATCAGAATACTTTAGAATATATTGATTTGGTGTATTTGTATGATAGTCATCGGTGTAAATGGTGTAAAGCATTGCTGAACTCACGCAACCCTGGGGGGCCCCGACATTGGTCATGATGGCAGTGAAAAGGGTTTTATTCACTTTTACAATTTGAACTCTGTTAGTAAGAAAAGAGGCATACCAGTGAATCAAATAGGGATTCAGTTCCCGCTGGACCATTTTTGACACTAAGATGTCTGTCAAAATCTAGAAAAAGGGCTCTTGCATAGGTATTTGGTTTGTCTAAATGTTTCGTAATAATATGAACCAGAGTGGCAACAGCGTCTTCTGTACCACAACCCTGCTTATATGCAAATTGATATGGATCGAGTTTGTCTTTTGTTGTACTGACAAGATATTGGAGCAGAATTCTTTCTAGAGATTTCATAATCACTGAGGTAAGGGCTATTGGTCTAAAATCCTTGTGTTCTTTAGGACAGGGGTTCTCAACCTTTTGCAACTGAAGGCCCACTTGTGATTGTCAAAACATTTCCGAGGACCACCTTCCCAAATAAATGAGTAAAAAACCTAACATGTTTATACAACAAATAATAAACTGGGCTGTAGATATGTGTTATGCCACTGTCAGCTGTAATGACCAAAATACATATTCTGCTTACCCTCAGTGAGACACTTGGGCTTGCCTCTGGGAAATAATGAGATCAAGTCGTGGTGGGATGGGTGAGAGGCTGACACGCAGAGTAGCATTCAAAGTTGCTTTCAGTTTGTTCCTTGCCTTTGATTTTGTGACAGTCACAATGGAAAACCCTGACTCACATAAATAGGTGGTGGTGAAAGGCAACAGAAATTTGATTGCCCGTTTTGACAGAGAGGGATATTGACTGGCAGCCAGTATCCAGAATGAAGCAAGGTCAACTTGTGTGAGCTGAAGCTTCAGGCTGCTGTCTGCTGATAGTTCCATCAGTTCATTTTCCAACACAGTGGAGAGAGCTATGTCTTCTGAAGCAGGATCCACAGAGAAAGGATCCAAAATCCAAAGGTTTCCATCTCGTGCATCTTCTGGGAAGTAGTCTGTAAACTTTCCTGACAACAGTTCCACAGAATATGTTTTTTCTTGAAGCCCTCAATTTTGTCTGAAACCAAAAACACTGTGCTGTTTCTGCCTTGCATTGATATATTGAGCTGATTTAACTGGTCAGATATATCTGATAAGTAAGCCAGTTTTGCACAAAAGTTACCATCAGTGTAATGCTCAGCAAGAGGGGAGTGCTGCTCTTCCATAAATGTGTGCATTTCTCATATTTCCTCACCACACGCTTCGGAGCTTTTACTGGCGCAGGGTCGTCTCCCACATCACTTTTTCGCTTTAAAAACCGATCCATTTTGTCTCACTGCATCCGAGAACGTTAGCTAGCTAACAGTGGCAAACACGTTTGTCTCTACCTGATGATGTTTGGTGTTTTTACACAAGGCCTATTGAAGGAGGTTGGGTCACACTTAATCAACGCGCCTTCGGGGTACCGCACATGCGCAGTAATATCTGCTCTGCACTCGCCGAAATTGAGCCGATCGCAACGCACGACCGCAGCTCCAGTTACACTGCGCATGTGTTATACCCAATACAAGACCCGTGTCCGCCCGTGTCTCAGCCTCCTTCAATAGGCTTTGGTTTTACAGCAGCTGGCATCTTACCTCCTTTAGGTTTTACCTGTTCACTTTGCTAAATAATAATAAAAAAATAATCTAGTACCACTGCCTCCGCGGCCCACTAGATGGCGCTCTGCGGCCCACCGAGAATGGCCCACTGGTTGAGAATGGCTGCTTTAGGACATTGTATTTTGGGTAAAGGTTTTATGTGCGCAGTTTTCCATGACGGAGGTACAGTGTGCATGTCTACGGAAGCCTGAAAGATTGGTTGCCACACTGGTGCCAGCTCGGTTGCAAAGTTCTTCAGAAGGAAAGCGCTGCATTCATCCGGTCCAGCAGCTTTCTTGGAATTTGTACACCGAAATGTTTTCCTAACATCTTCGACAGTGATGACAATTCTGTCTGAGGTAGTTGGTATAATAGTTTTAAGTATTTCAGTGCAATTATCAGAATTGTCTAGTGATTCAAATCTGGTAAAGAAAGTGTTTAGGTCATTGGCAAAGCAAAATTCATTATCTGTCACAATAGGTTTAGTTGGAGATGACATTCCTGTCATACATTTCACAGTATCCCACACCTTTTTAGAGTTATTAGCTTTAAAGGCATCTTCCAGAAGCTGTCTGTGTGCCAGTTTTGCTTTCCTCAATTTGATTTTGAGCTCTTTTCCTGTCTGTTTAAGTGCTCCATCATCTTTGTTTTTGAAAGCCACTTTCCTTGTAGTTATTACCTGTATTATGTCCCTGGTCACATATGATTTATTATTTGGATAGATTTTTTTTTTTTTAAGTTATTTTTTTGGGGGCATTTTTTAGCATTTATTTATTGAGAGGACAGTGGATAGAGTCTTGGAAAGGGGGGGGAGAGAGAGTGGATGCGGAAAGGGCCACAGGCCAGATTCGAACCCGGGCCACTGCGGTCAGGACTGAGGCCTGTTACATGGGCGCCCGCTCTACCAACTGAGCTAACCAGGCACCCACTTGGATAGATTTTAATCTCCTTTTTGCGGACAACCAGCTGTATACAAAAATTAATATAATCATTTGTAACTGTATTAATTTCTTCTAGTGATCCCTCCTGAAAGATTTCCCAATTTGTCCAATCAAAACAGGCTTTCAGTTGCTCCCTACTTTCATTTGTCCATGTCCTTATCACTTTCTTTTCTGGTTTACTTTCCTTGAGTTTGGTCTTATACACTGGGATCATGTGCACAACGTTATGATCGAAATTTAATATGGGTGGCCTACACTTGGACACATAAGCACCTTTAACGTTTACAAAACACTACCAGGATATTGTCTTTTCTGGTCTGGTCCTTAACATACTGTTCGAACCCAGGTAACACAGTCTCCAGGTGGCACTGGTTCAAGTCCCCCACCACTATAGCCGGTGCATCAGGGTGGCTGAGTTGTAGCTCGTGAACGCAGTTAGCTATGGTGCTGGCCGCCTGTGACGCTTTGCCGCTGGGAGGCGCGTACACAACAAATAGCAGTATACATCCAAACTCTCTAGGTAAATAAAAAGGTCGTAACGTCATGCCGAGAATTTCTACATTGGGATCACAGATCTTATATTTTACTGAGTGCGATCTGCACCATAGATCATTTATGTACGCGCAAATACCGCCTCCCCGAGTTTTTCCAGAGTCCGCATCCCTGTCTGCCCGCACAAGGGTGAATCCCTGGACTTCAAAGAGAGAGTCGGGCATTGTAGCTTGTAGCCAGCTTTCGGTGAAGCATAACAATGATGCCTCACGAAATTCGTTACAGTACCTTGTGTATGTCCGTATCGCCTCCACTTTATTGCTCAGCGAGCGCTAACTTTGATGCTAACTTTGTTGGGACAGACCTGGGATCAGATCATACTGATCAATATAACTACATTTTCTCTCTCTTCCTCTGCAAGATTAAAGAAAAACAAAGATTAAATGTCTGCAGGTTTGAAAGAGAGAGAGTGATGAGAATTGTTGGTTCATGTCAAACAGTGAGATAAGATTAGCTAAACCACTGATGTGAAGAGCAAATGTTACTCAAAGAAGTATATATCAAACTGTTTAGTCATCAAGTCCATGAAGTAAATATAAACTGTCCGCTTTCATAATAACATTTTGACATTTTTGTGTCATGACAGATTTTCTGGCTTTCGGATCTCAGATACTCACTGTGAAGTTGTGGCCTCAGCTCTGAAGTCCAACCCCTCCCATCTGAGAGAGCTGGACCTGAGTAACAACTACACCCTGCAGGATTCAGGAGTGAAGCTGCTGTCTGCTGCACTGGAGAGTTCAAACTGTAGACTGGAGACTCTGAGGTCAGTTCACTGACTGTAGCTTATGTAGTTTGTGCACACACTCTCTCTGCACTGGCTCTGCTCCAGATGGCTCTAGAGAGGGACTTTCACGTTTTCGCGTCGTCCATTGTAGCTCTCCAACACGCTTGGCACACAGGAGAGGCTTCAGTTGGTTGCAATCTCCTCATCTCACTGCTAGATACTGCTAGATCCTACACACTGGACCTTTAACCACAGACCTTATTTCAGGCAGCTAACTAAAAACCCGTTGAACTCCAGACGAGGGAATAGGAAGTGCTAAAATGCTAACTCATTTCTGGGTTTTAGGACTCATTCCTGCAGCGCTCTATTTGAACATGTCTAAAGGTGCAGCACTCTTCAACAAACACGTATTGCACCAACTTAAAGGCACATAAGTGATGATTATGAAAGACACCATCAAATTAGAGGTTTCTACGGTTCTTAGTTATTCCCACGTTCTTTTTGACAGCAGATCTAACTGTGCTCTGTTTTCATGTCAGCATTGTCTAATTATTTGAAGCCGCAGACATTTAGATTACAACAAAAAACAAATAAATATTCTGCATCAGAAACATCTTTAGAGGTTCATATTATTTTCTAGTCTATCTGAACACAATACTCACATGTTCATATGTACATTCAAAGAGTTATTGATGTCTGTCATCATTCCTTCTGTCTGTGAAGCAATCCCTGTATAACCTGAGTGTTAAGAGATGAGGACTAAATCCGTAGTCTTGTTCTGTGTAAATTGACCTGTAACGTTGATCTAAAACTCGGAGGCTTCAGCAGTCTGAGTTATATGTATTAGGGCTGGGTGACTTGGAGAAAATCAAATATCACAATATTTTTCACTAAATAACTCGATATCATTATTGCGACGAAATTGTAAGGTTGACCACTGGTGCACAAAATATTTACACATTTTGATAAATAATCATCAGTAATGTGGATATAATGACTAAGTGTAAAAGACAAATAGTAGAACAGCTAGATCAGTCGGGTAAGTTCAGAAAATTACATCACTTTAGGAAGACACAACACTTATGCCATATCACGACATTACTAGGGCTATCAATCGATTACAAATATTTAGTTACGATTAATCGCATGATTGATCGTGATTAATCGCAAATTATTAACACTTTCTTATCTTTTAAAAATTTACCTTAAAGGTCACCTATTATGCAAAATGCACTTTTCCATGTCTTTTAAACATCAATATCTGTCCCCAGTGTGTCTACAAGTCACCATAGTATCATAAAAGACCATCCTCTCTCTTTTTCTCCTGCTCCGTTTGTCCGGAAATGGGTGTCGAAAAATGCTGCGCAGCTTTTCCTTCTCTTCTGACGTCGTTAGAGAAATGCAAGCCACGTGAGGGTTTCCTGGTCGAACCAGAGCAGAACCTTCAGTAGCTGACCCCGCCCCACAGCGCGTCACTGTCTCTCCTCCTCAACCGAACTTGAGCAAAGTAGCTCCTACTGTTAGTCTGCAAGAACCAGCAGAACAGTCTTCATGTACTCCCATCATCTAAATATAACATGTTCTTTCACAAAGGCTTTATGTAATTACACTGTTTAAACAGGTGATATTTATATATTATATATATTTGATGTCATGCATGTAGCAGAGTACAGGTAGTAAATAGTGACTTGTAAGCAACACAACACATTTCTGTTTCACAGTCAAACTTTATTTGAGTTGACAGATGACAATATTAATTATTCACAGCATTTGTAATCATCTCACCTGTTAGTTAGTTATGTTAACATGGTACAGGAGAAAGTCTTCAGCTCTGGTAAACTATGGTAAGCTAAGCTCCGGTGGTCTGTAGTCATGGTAACACAGAGACAGCTACTACTGTAAATAATATACCATTACTCTGATCTTCCATACATTTATCTTTTAGCAGAAATAATGAACTGTTTCACATCTTCTATTTTCCACCCTGATGGTCGCTGTGTTTACACACCGTCTCATAGCGGTAGCATGTAGCTAACCCGTTAGCATGCTAACGGGTTAGCTCTGTATCTCCCATCTGCTCACAGCTATCTGCTCTCAGCTGTCTGCTCACAGCTGTCTGCTCTCAGCTATCTGCTCTCAGCTGTCTGCTCTCAGCTGTCTGCTCTCAGCTGTCTGCTCACAGCTATCTGCTCTCAGCTGTCTGCTCACAGCTATCTGCTCTCAGCTATCTGCTCTCAGCTGTCTGCTCACAGCTATCTGCTCTCAGCTGTCTGTTCTCCTCTGTCTGCTCTCAGCTGTCTGCTCTCCTCTGTCTGCTCTCAGCTGTCTGCTCACAGCTATCTGCTCTCAGCTATCTGCTCACAGCTGTCTGCTCTCAGCTGTCTGCTCTCCTCTGTCTGCTCTCAGCTGTCTGCTCACAGCTGTCTGCTCACAGCTGTCTGCTTTCAGCTGTCTGCTCTCCTCTGGGATGATTCTGTCGGTCATTTCTCACAGATGGATCTGTAAAGTCAGACGTAGAACAGAGTGTGTGTTTACGGTTTACAGAGTTGATGCATGAGGTAAACACTGAGCTAACTAACAGAGCTATAAATAGTATTATTTACCTGAGAGAAACCGTCAAGAAAACCTGGAATCTGGACCGCAGATGTTGATCATTTGTCGCCGATTTCTGATCAGATTCCTCCGGTAACGTGCGCTGGGTGAAGTTTCTGGTTTATAAACTTTAAAGTGGTTTATAAACTTTATTCTAGCTCCTCTCTCTCCAGAGCTTCTCCGGGAGGGAGGGGGAGATAGTGACGCTGTGTTGTTGAGGACGTTTGATTGACAGAAAACGCTGACCAATCACAGCAGAGTGGGAGGAGACAGGCTGTGAATCAGGGGTTTTCAGACAGAGGCTGAATTAGGCTCTGAGGCAGGCAGACTCAGGCTGCAGTATGAGAAGAATAAAGGGTTTTTTGAACATTGCAGCATGTAAAAATGTTCTAGTGCAACATTAAAATACATCTATGAACCTGGAAATGAGCATAATATGTGACCTTTAAAGGGAGACTTATCAAGTATTTAATACTCTAATCAACATGGGAGTTGGGAAAAATGCTGCTTTATGCAAATATATGTATATATTTATTATTGTAAATCAATTAAGAACACAAAACAAAGACAGATATTGTCCAGAAACCCTCACAGGTACTGCATTTAGCATGAAACAATATGCTCAAATCATAACATGGCAAACTGCAGCCAAACAGGCAACAACAGCTGTCAGTGTGTCAGTGTGCTGACTTGACTATGACTTGCCCCAAACTGCATGTGATTATCATAAAGTGTGCATGTCTGTAAAGGGGAGACTCGTGGGTACCCATAGAACCCATTTACATTCACATATCTGGAGGCCAGAGGTCAAGGTACCCCTTTGAAAATGACCATGCCAGTTTTTCCTCACCAAAGTTTAGCGCAAGATTGGAGCATTATTTAACCTCCTTGCTGACGAGCTAGTATGACATGGTTGTCTAGTTTCATATGACACCAGTATCTTCACTCTAGCTTTAAAACTGAGCCCGCTACAACCTCCGGAAGATAAATTGCGTTAAAGAAATGAGTAACGTTAAAACGATTAACTTTGACAACCCTTGACATTAGGTTATCCAAAATCTAGGACGATATCTCGTCTCATATCACGATATCGATATAATATGGATATATTGCCCAGCCTTAGTATGTGTCCAGTAAGAATGTTGTGTTTGACAGTTTCCTTGTTGAGCTGCACGAGGATTAGTAACTCAAAGAGGGAATTTGGTACTAAACAGTAACTTTGGTAAACACTCACTTGATTTGTCGGACTCAGACTGCTGAATCTTCATATTAGTTTCAGTTGAACTTATGAAGTAATTTCTTACAGTGTAGTTGTGTTATGAAGGGACCACTTCACAGGAGGAATGATTACTGCCACCAACAACTATTTTAATGTACATATGACATGTGGCTGTTGTTTACAGACACACTTGAACAAATGTGGACCTTTCCTGTAAATGACATGAACCTGCTAAGCTCCCAGATACAGTGAGAAGAAGGCCATGTAATAAATGAAGTAATGAAGTCCAACAAGTCTGATTTAATATTGATCCTCTAATTCCAGACTTGACAGAGATCAGCAGCATGTTATTGATGTGTGTTAACATGAACAGCTGTATGAATGTTGTGGTGACATCTGGATGATGTGTGTAGAAGGCTGACATTATGATGATCCACAATAACACAATGACAAAGTCACTCGACTCATTTTAGGGAAAAGATCATTGATTAGGACATAGTGATGTTGAGCTACACATTTAAAACCTGAACACATCTGAATGGATTATAAAGTGATTTTTATCTTCATCATTTATTCTTTATTCAGATTGAGGGACTGCAGTTTGTCAGAGATCAGCTGTGCTTCTCTGGCCTCAGCTCTGAAGTCCAACCCCTCCCATCTGAGAGAGCTGGATCTGAGTGACAACAAGCTGCAGGATTCAGGAGTGAAGCTGCTTTGTGGTTTTCTGGAGAGTCCACACTGTAGACTGGAGACTCTGAGGTCAGTTCACTGGCTCTGTTACTATTATAGATCTTATATGTTTAATGAACAATTGAACCTGATTTATGTACAAACATAACTTACATCCATAAAGTTGTTAATGTCCTTTTCTTCATATTTTCATGTTTCTTGAACTAAATTCAGTCTGCAGTCACTAAAGACTTGTGTTTCTTAAAGAAAGTGTAGAAAATGTCCACTGTTAGTTGTTAAAGTAAATGAATGTTTATCATTGTTGGTAAATGGTCACATCTGGATACAGAAGATCCTCTGAACTAATACTCAGGGTTCCTACGCAGTATGGAATTTGATTTTAGAGAGATCAGCAGCATCTTATTGATGTGTGTTGACATGAACAGGTGTATGAATGTTGTGATGACATTTGGATGATGTCTGTAGAAGGCTGACATTATGATGATCCACAATAACACAATGACAAAGTCACTCTACTCATTTTAGGGAAAAGATCATTGATTAGGACATAGTGATGTTGAGCTACACATTTAAAACCTGAACACATCTGATTGGATTATAAAGTGATTTTTATCTTCATCATTTATTCTTTATTCAGATTGAGTGACTGCAGTTTGTCAGAGATCAGCTGTGCTTCTCTGGCCTCAGCTCTGAAGTCCAACCCCTCCCATCTGAGAGAGCTGGATCTGAGATACAACAACCTGCAGGATTCAGATGTGAAGTTACTGTCTGATCTTGTGGAAAGTCCACACTATAGACTGGAGACTCTGAGGTCAGTAGACAGTCGGAGTCGGTCCATGCTGGTTTCATCAGTATTGTTGTGATGTGTTTCCTCAGTTAAGCTGTGAGAGGAGAACAGTGAAACACAGAGAGAGAGAGAACAGTCAGCCAATCAGATCATCCAGAAGCTTGTTGTGATCATGTGTTAGAGTTGATGTGAAGAAGATGTTGTTGTTGTGTTCATGTCTCCAGGAAATAAAGCTGGATTACAGCTGACAGCATCACATCATGTATAGAGACATCGGTCCTCATCCATCATCCATTTACTGTTCAGTCTGTGTATGAACATGTAGGACCTTTAAAGAGGACCTATTAATGTTATGTTCAGGTGCATACTTGTATTTTGGGTTTCTACTAGAACATGTTTACATGCTTTGATGTTCAAAAAACCACTTTACTTTTCTTCTACCGGCTGTGCTGCAGTGCCTCTTTTCACCCTCTGTCTGAAACACTCTGTTTGATCTCCTTGTCCAAAAAAACTCCATATTTAGTCAGGCTGTCAAAGTTAACGCAATAATAACGTGTTATCGCAAGTTCGTTTTAACGCCACTAATTTCTTTAACGCATTAACACAACTTGAGATTTTTAAGTCGTAGTGTTCTCAGTTTTAAAGCTAGAGTGAAGATACTGGTATCATATGAGACTATAAGACCTGATGAATTAATTTGTGTCATACGAGCTGGTCAAGAAGGAGGTTAAATAACGCTCCAAACGTTCCGAGGAAAAACTGGCATGGGCATTTTCAAAGGGGTCCCTATTAGCATCAAAATATTCTTAAAGTACCAAAAGTAAAAGTAGCCTACTCATCATGCAGAATGGCCCATTTCACATGATTATATATTAAGGTATATCATTGTATTATAATTATTGATGCATTAATGTGTTCATCACTTTAATGTTGCACCTGGTAAAGGTGCTCATTTTAAATAATTTATATTATTAATAAGGATATACTACTTAATACAGCACAGTTTATTAGTTGATTTATCTGAATCTGCACATAGCTAGTAACTAATATTGTCAAATAAGTAAATAATTGAAGTAAAAAGTACAACATTTCCCTGTGAGATGTCGTGGAGTAGAAGTGGGCTGTAAAGTTACGTAAAATAGAAATACTCAAATAAAGTAAAAGTACCTAAAAATTGTACTTAAGTACAGTACTTGAGTAGCCTACAGGGGGGCGGGTGGGGGGGGGGGGTATTATTCCAATAATAATCAAAAAATTCCCAGTGATTTTCGAATAGTATTTTTGCTTGGAATGCACATCACTACTATATATTTCAGCGGCTTGGCAGTAATGTTAGCTGACCAGACGAAGGTCTCTCCATGAATCACTGCTGATCCTAGTGTTGGCTTTTCCCGCCTCAGCCTCCCGACCGCGGCCGGAGGGAACAGGGGAGACACCGGAGTTTTGGTCGGAGACGATAACGTTTCTCGCTGCGGAGCCCCGTCACTTCACAAGACACGGGAAACCTCTGTTGGTCTGGAGGAGCTGCAGCAGTTATTTCTGCACAAACGTCCACTGAACATTCACTAGATATTCTCAGAGCTAAACTAACTCTTCTGCAGTGTGGAGTGAGCAGCATGCACGTGAGAGTGGAGCGCGGCGTGTGAGTGTAGCCAGGCAGAGGAGCAGAGTACAGCAGAGACTCCGATCCTGGAGACCAAAGCTACGGTCTCCCCCGCGTCCTCCGACCGCGGCCAACACTGTTTAACAGACGGGCTTCACGAGATATAACTTTGTGGTTTTGGTGCTTCCGTGTAGTTTGTGTTGGAGTCTGAGTCTGAACAGCGTAGCCTCACGCAAGCGCGCATGGGACACCGACCCGCAATGATTTATACGTGTAAGAAGTTACAAACAGTCCCTTTTAATGAAGTAGAAATATTTCTCTGGTTTCTATTTGTTTCAACGTGTTCCACAAATAATGTCTGATCATTGATATTGATCCTTCAGCACACACACTGATGAAGACAGAGATCAGCAGCATGTTATTGATGTGTGTTAACATGAATAGGTGTATGAATGTTGTGGTGACATCTGGATGATGTCTGTAGAAGGCTGACATTATGATGATCCACAATAACACAATGACAAAGTCACTCTACTCATTTTAGGGAAAAGATCATTGATTAGGACATAGTGATGTTGAGCTACACATTTAAAACCTGAACACATCTGATTGGATTATAAAGTGATTTTTATTTTCATCATTTATTCTTTATTCAGATTGTGGGACTGCAGTTTGTCAGAGATCAGCTGTGCTTCTCTGGACTCAGCTCTGAAGTCCAACCCCTCCCATCTGAGAGAGCTGGATCTGAGATACAACAAGCTGAAGGATTCAGATGTGAAGCTGCTGTCTGATCTTGTGGAGAGTCCACACTGTAAACTGAAGACTCTGAGGTCAGTTCACTGACTCTCTGGTACTATTAGAGATCTTATATGTTTAATTAACAATTGAACCTGATTTATGTACAAACATAACTTACATCCATAAAGTTGTTAATGTCCTTTTCTTCATATTTTCATGTTTCTTGAACTAAATTCAGTCTGCAGTCACAAAAGACTTGTGTTTCTTAAAGAAAGTGTAGAAAATGTCCGCTGTTAGTTGTTAAAGTAAATTAATGTTTATCATTGTTGGTAAATGGTCACATCTGGATACAGAAGATCCTCTGAACTAATAATTGTTTTAAAATGATCAAGTTTACTTCATGAAGTAGAAATATTTCTCTGGTTTCTGATTGTTTCAACGTGTTCCACAAATAATGTCTGATCATTGATATTGATCCTTCAGCACACACACTGATGAACACCGAGATCAGCAGCATGTTATTGATGTGTGTTGACATGAACAGGTGTATGAATGTTGTGGTGACATTTGGATGATGTCTTTAGAAGGCTGACATTATGATGATCCACAATAACACAATGACAAAGTCACTCTACTCATTTTAGGGAAAAGCTCATTGATTAGGACATAGTGATGTTGAGCTACACATTTAAAACCTGAACACATCTGATTGGATTATAAAGTGATTTTTATCTTCATCATTTATTCTTTATTCAGATTGAAGTGCTGCACTTTGTCAGAGATCAGCTGTGCTTCTCTGGTCTCAGCTCTGAACTCCAACCCCTTCCATCTGAGAGAGCTGGATCTGAGCTACAACATCCTGCAGGATTCAGGAGTGAAGCTGCTTTGTGGTTTTCTGGAGAGTCCACACTGTAGACTGAAGACCCTGAGGTCAGTTCACTGACTGTCTGGTACTATTAGAGATCTTATATGTTTAATTAACAATTGAACCTGATTTTTATGTACAAACATAACTTACATCCATAAAGTTGTTAATGTCCTTTTCTTCATATTTTCATGTTTCTTGAGCTAAATTCAGTCTGCAGTCACTAAAGACTTGTGTTTCTTAAAGAAAGTGTAGAAAATGTCCACTGTTAGATGTTAAAGTAAATGAATGTTTATCATTGTTGGTAAATGGTCACATCTGGATACAGAAGATCATCTGAACTAATATTCAGGGTTCCTATGCAGTATGGAGAAGTATGGAATTTGATTTTAGAGAGATCAGCAGCATCTTATTGATGTGTGTTGACATGAATAGGTGTATGAATGTTGTGGTGACATTTGGATGATGTCTGTAGAAGGCTGACATTATGATGATCCACAATAACACAATGACAAAGTCACTCTACTCATTTTAGGGAAAAGATCATTGATTAGGACATAGTAATGTTGAGCTACACATTTAAAACCTGAACACATCTGATTGGATTATTAAGTGATTTTTATCTTCATCATTTATTCTTTATGCAGATTGTGGAGTTGCAGTTTGTCAGAGATCAGCTGTGCTTCTCTGGCCTCAACTCTGAAGTCCAACCCCTCCCATCTGAGAGAGCTGGATCTGAGCTACAACAAGCTGCAGGATTCAGGAGTGAAGCTACTGTCTGATTTTCTGGAGAGTCCACACTGTAGACTGGAGACTCTGGGGTCAGTTCACTGACTCTCTGTTACTATTATAGATCTTATATGTTTAATTAACAATTAAACCTGATTTATGTACAAACATAACTTACATCCATAAAGTTGTTAATGTCCTTTTCTTCATATTTTCATGTTTCTTGAGCTAAATTTAGTCTGCAGTCACTAAAGACTTGTGTTTCTTAAAGAAAGTGTAGAAAATGTCCACTGTTAGTTGTTCAAGTAAATTAATGTTTATCATTGTTGGTAAATGGTCACATCTGGATACAGAAGATCCTCTGAATTACTTTCTGTTTTAAATTGATCAAGTTTACTTCATGAAGTAGAAATATTTCTCTGGTTTCTGTTTGTTTCAACGTATTCCACAAATAATGTCTGATCATTGATATTGATCCTTCAGCACACACACTGATGAACACAGAGATCAGCAGCATGTTATTGATGTGTGTTGACATGAACAGGTGTATGAATGTTGTGGTGACATTTGGATGATGTCAGTAGAAGGCTGACATTATTATGATCCACAATAACACAATGACAAAGTCACTCTACTCATTTTAGGGAAAAGCTCATTGATTAGGACATAGTGATGTTGAGCTACACATTTAAAACCGGAACACATCTGATTGGATTATAAAGTGATTTTTGTCTTCATCATTTATTCTTTATTCAGATTGTGGGGCTGCAGTTTGCCAAAGATCAGCTGTTCCTCTCTGGCCTCAGCTCTGAAGTCCAACCCCTCCCATCTGAGAGAGCTGGATCTGAGTGACAACAAGCTGCAGGATTCAGGAGTGAAGCTACTGTCTGATTTTCTGGAGAGTCCACACTGTAGACTGGAGACTCTGAAGTCAGTTCACTGACTCTCTGTTACTATTATAGATCTTACATGTTTAATTAACAATTAAACCTGATTTATGTACAAACATAACTTACATCCATAAAGTTGTTAATGTCCTTTTCTTCATATTTTCATGTTTCTTGAGCTAAATTCAGTCTGCAGTCACTAAAGACTTGTGTTTCTTAAAGAAAGTGTAGAAAATGTCCACTGTTAGTTGTTCAAGTAAATGAATGTTTATCATTGTTGGTAAATGGTCACATCTGGATACAGAAGATCCTCTGAACTAATACTCAGGGTTCCTACGCAGTATGGAATTTGATTTTAGAGAGATCAGCAGCATGTTATTGATGTATGTTGACATGAATAGGTTTATGAATGTTGTGGTGACATTTGGATGATGTCTGTAGAAGGCTGACATTATGATGATCCACAATAACACAATGACAAAGTCACTCTACTCATTTTAGGGAAAAGCTCATTGATTAGGACATAGTGATGTTGAGCTACACATTTAAGACCTGAACACATCTGATTGGATTATAAAGTGATTTTTATCTTCATGTATTCTTTATTCAGATTGTGGGGCTGCAGTTTGTCAGAGATCAGCTGTTCTTCTCTGGCCTCAGCTCTGAAGTCCAACCCCTCCCATCTGAGAGAGCTGGAGCTGAGATACAACAACCTGCAGGATTCAGATGTGAAGTTACTGTCTGATCTTGTGGAAAGTCCACACTGTAGACTGGAGACTCTGAGGTCAGTAGACAGTCGGAGTCGGTCCATGCTCGTTTCAGCAGTATTGTTGTGATGTGTTTCCTCAGTTAAGCTGTGAGAGGAGAACGGTGACACACAGAGAGAGAGAGAACAGTCAGCCAATCAGATCATCCAGAAGCTTGTTGTGATCATGTGTTAGAGTTGATGTGAAGAAGATGTTGTTGTTGTGTTCATGTCTCCAGGAAATAAAGCTGGATTACAGCTGACAGCATCACATCATGTATAGAGATAGTGGTCCTCATCCATCATCCATTTACTGTTCAGTCTGTGTATGAACATGTAGGACCTTTAAAGAGGACCTATTAATGTTATGTTCAGGTGCATACTTGTATTTTGGGTTTCTACTAGAACATGTTTACATGCTTTGATGTTCAAAAAAACACTTTACTTTTCTTCTAGCGGCTGTGCTGCAGCGCCTCTTTTCACCCTCTGTCTGAAACGCTCTGTTTGATCTCCTCCTCCAAAAAGACTCCATATTTAGTCAGGCTGTCAAAGTTAACGTAATAATAACGTGTTATCGCAAGTCCGTTTTAACGCCACTAATTTCTTTAACGCATTAACGCAACTTGCGATTTTTAGGTTGTAGCGTTCTCAGTTTTAAAGCTAGAGTGAAGATACTGGTATCATATGAGACTATAAGACCTGATGAATTAATTGGTGTCATACGAGCTTGTTGAGAAGGAGGTTAAATAACGCTCCAAACGCTCCGAGGCAAAACTTGCATGGGCATTTTCAAAGGGGTCCCTATTAGCATCAAAATATTCTTAAAGTACCAAAAGTAAAAGTAGCCTACTCATCATGCAGAATGGCCCATTTCACATGATTATATATTAAGGTATATTATTGTATTATAATTATTGATGCATTAATGTGTTCATCACTTTAATGTTGCAGCTGGTAAAGGTGCTCATTTTAACTAATTTATATTATTAATAAGGATATACTTCTTAATACAGCACAGTTTATTAGTTGATTTATCTGAATCTGCACATAGCTAGTAACTAATATTGTCAAATAAGTAAATAATTGAAGTAAAAAGTACAACATTTCCCTGTGAGATGTCGTGGAGTAGAAGTGGGCTGTAAAGTTACGTAAAATAGAAATACTCAAGTAAAGTAAAAGTACCTCAAAATTGTACTTAAGTACAGTACTTGAGTAGCCTACCGGGGAGGGGGGGGGGGGTATTATTCGAATAATAATCAAAAAATGGCAGTAATGTTAGCTGACCAGACGAAGGTCTCTCCATGAATCACTGCTGATCCTAGTGTTGGCTTTTCCTGCCTCAGCCTCCCGACCGCGGCCGGAGGGAACAGGGAAAACACCGGAGTTTTGGTCGGAGACGATAACGTTTCTCGCTGCGGAGCCCCGTCACTTCACAAGACGCGGGAAACCTCTGTTGGTCTGGAGGAGCTGCAGCAGTTATTTCTGCACAAACGTCCACTGTACATTCACTAGATATTCTCAGAGCTAAACTAACTCTGCTGCAGTGTGGAGTGTGCAGCATGCATGTGAGAGTGGAGCGCGGTGTGTGAGTGAAGCCAGGCAGAGGAGCAGAGTACAGCAGAGACTCCGGTCCTGGAGACCAAAGCTACGGTCTCCCCCGCGTCCTCCGACCACGGCCAACACAGTTTAACAGACGGGCTTCACCAGATACAACTTTGTGATTTTGGTGCTTCCGTGTAGTTTGTGTTGGAGTCTGAGTCTGAACAGCGTAGCCTCACGCAAGCGCACATGGGACACCGACCCACAATGATTTATACGTGTAAGAAGTTACAAACAGTCCCTTTAACGAAGTAGAAATATTTCTCTGGTTTCTGATTGTTTCAACGTATTCCACAAATAATGTCTAATCATTGATATTGATCCTTCAGCACACACACTGATGAACACAGAGATCAGCAGCATGTTATTGATGTGTGTTGACATGAACAGGTGTATGAATGTTGTGGTGACATTTGGATGATGTCTGTAGAAGGCTGACATTATGATGATCCACAATAACACAATGACAAAGTCACTCTACTCATTTTAGGGAAAAGATCATTGATTAGGACATAGTGATGTTGAGCTACACATTTAAAACCTGAACACATCTGATTGGATTATAAAGTGATTTTTGTCTTCATCATTTATTCTTTATTCAGATTGAGTGACTGCAGTTTGTCAAAGATCAGCTGTGCTTCTCTGGACTCAGCTCTGAAGTCCAACCCCTCCCATCTGAGAGAGCTGGATCTGAGTGACAACAACCTGAAGGATTCAGATGTGAAGCTGCTGTCTGATCTTGTGGAGAGTCCACACTGTAGACTGGAGACTCTGATGTCAGTTCACTGACTCTCTGTTACTATTATAGATATTTTATGTTTAATGAACAATTGAACCTGATTTATGTACAAA
Source organism: Sebastes fasciatus (assembly GCF_043250625.1). Lineage (NCBI taxonomy): Eukaryota > Metazoa > Chordata > Actinopteri > Perciformes > Sebastidae > Sebastes > Sebastes fasciatus. The sequence continues at coordinate 2,531,698 of NC_133806.1, forward strand.
CATAACTTACATCCATAAAGTTGTTAATGTCCTTTTCTTCATATTTTCATGTTTCTTGAGCTAAATTCAGTCTGCAGTCACAAAAGACTTGTGTTTCTTAAAGAAAGTGTAGAAAATGTCCGCTGTTAGTTGTTAAAGTAAATGAATGTTTATCATTGTTGGTAAATGGTCACATCTGGATACAGAAGATCCTCTGAACTAATACTCAGGATTCCTACGCAGTATGGAATTTGATTTTAGAGAGATCAGCAGCATCTTATTGATGTGTGTTGACATGAACAGGTGTATGAATGTTGTGATGACATCTGGATGATGTCTGTAGAAGGCTGACATTATGATGATCCACAATAACACAATGACAAAGTCACTCTACTCATTTTAGGGAAAAGATCATTGATTAGGACATAGTGATGTTGAGCTACACATTTAAAACCTGAACACATCTGATTGGATTATTAAGTGATTTTTATCTTCATGTATTCTTTATTCAGATTGTGGGGCTGCATATTGTCAGAGATCAGCTGTTCTTCTCTGGCCTCAGCTCTGAAGTCGAACCCCTCCCATCTGAGAGAGCTGGATCTGAGTGACAACAACCTGCAGGATTCAGGAGTGAAGCTGCTGTCTGATCTTGTGGAGAGTACACACTGTAGACTGGAGACTCTGAGGTCAGTAGACAGTCGGAGTCGGTCCATGCTGGTTTCAGCAGTATTGTTGTGATGTGTTTCCTCAGTTAAGCTGTGAGAGGAGAACGGTGACACACAGAGAGAGAGAGAGAGAGAACAGTCAGCCAATCAGATCAGCCAGAAGCTTGTTGTGATCATGTGTTGGAGTTGATGTGAAGAAGATGTTGTTGTTGTGTTCATGTCTCCAGGAAATAAAGCTGGATTACAGCTGACAGCATCACAACATGTATAGAGACATCGGTCCTCATCCATCAAACTGTTGTACCATCAAGTCTGATCAGAAAGAGTTTGTTCTCTCATTGAGAGATAGAACCATCATAGACCACATGGTTACATTTAGTAACCATGTGGTCTTTATACAGACCAGAACCTCTGCTGAAGTCCAGTAATCACTGCTGACGTTTTACTGTTCAGTCTGTGTATGAACATGTAGGACCTTTAAAGAGGACCTATTAAGATGATGTTCAGGTGCATACTTGTATTTTTGGTTTCTACTAGAACATGTTTACATGCTTTGATGTTCAAAAAATCACTTTACTTTTCTTCTACCGGCTGTGCTGCAGTGCCTCTTTTCACCCTCTGTCTGAAACACTCTGTTTGATCTCCTTGTCCAAAAAGACTCCATATTTAGTCGAGCTGTCAAAGTTAACGCAATAATAACGTGTTATCGCAAGTTCGTTTTAACGCCACTAATTTCTTTAACGCATTAACGCAACTTGCGACTTTTAGATTGTAGCGTTCTCAGTTTTAAAGCTAGAGTGAAGATACCAGTATCATATGAGACTATAAGACCTGATGAATTAATTGGTGTCATTTGAGCTTGTCGAGAAGGAGGTTAAATAACGCTCCAAACGCTCCGAGGAAAAACTGGCATGGGCATTTTCAAAGGGGTCCCCATTAGCATCAAAATATTCTTAAAGTACCAAAAGTAAAAGTAGCCTACTCATCATGCAGAATGGCCCATTTCACATGATTATATATTAAGGTATATTATTGTATTATAATTATTGATGCATTAATGTGTTCATCACTTTAATGTTGCAGCTGGTAAAGGTGCTCATTTTAACTAATTTATATTATTAATAAGGATATACTTCTTAATACAGCACAGTTTATTAGTTGATTTATCTGAATCTGCACATAGCTAGTAACTAATATTGTCAAATAAGTAAATAATTGAAGTAAAAAGTACAACATTTCCCTGTGAGATGTCGTGGAGTAGAAGTGGGCTGTAAAGTTACGTAAAATAGAAATACTCAAGTAAAGTAAAAGTACCTCAAAATTGTACTTAAGTACAGTACTTGAGTAGCCTACAGGGGAGGTATTATTCGAATAATAATCAAAAAATGGCAGTAATGTTAGCTGACCAGACGAAGGTCTCTCCATGAATCACTGCTGATCCTAGTGTTGGCTTTTCCCGCCTCAGCCTCCCGACCGCGGCCGGAGGGAACAGGGGAGACGCCGGAGTTTTGGTCGGAGACGATAACGTTTCTCTCTGTGGAGCCCCGTCACTTCACAAGACACGGGAAACCTCTGTTGGTCTGGAGGATCTGCAGCAGTTATTTCTGCACAAACGTCCACTGAACATTCACTAGATATTCTCAGAGCTAAACTAACTCTTCTGCAGTGTGGAGTGAGCAGCATGCACGTGAGAGTGGAGCGAGGTGTGTGAGTGAAGGCAGGCAGAGGAGCAGAGTACAGCAGAGACTCCGATCCTGGAGTCCAAAGCTACGGTCTCCCCCGCGTCCTCCGACCACGGCCAACACTGTTTAACAGACGGGCTTCACTAGATAGAACTTTGTGATTTTGGTGCTTCTGTGTAGTTTGTGTTGGAGTCTGAGTCTGAACAGCGTAGCCTCACGCAAGCGCGCATGGGACACCGACCCGCAATGATTTATACGTGTAAGAAGTTACAAACAGTCCCTTTAATGAAGTAGAAATATTTCTCTGGTTTCTGTTTGTTTCAACGTGTTCCACACATAATGTCTGATCATTGATATTGATCCTTCAGCACACACACTGATGAACACAGAGATCAGCAGCATCTTATTGATGTGTGTTGACATGAACAGGTGTATGAATGTTGTGGTGACATTTGGATGATGTCTGTAGAAGGCTAACATTATGATGATCCACAATAACACAATGACAAAGTCACTCTACTCACTTTTTGTAAAAGCTCATTGATTAGGACATAGTGATGTTGAGCTACACATTTAAAACCTGAACACATCTGAATGGATTATAAAGTGATTTTTATCTTCATCATTTATTCTTTATTCAGATTGAGTCACTGCAGTTTGTCAGAGATCAGCTGTGCTTCTCTGGCCTCAGCTCTGAAGTCCAACCCCTCCCATCTGAGAGAGCTGGATCTGAGCTACAACAACCTGAAGGATTTAGGAGTGATTCAGCTGTTGGGTTTTCTGGAGAGTCCACACTGTAGACTGAAGACCCTGAGGTCAGTTCACTGACTCTCTGTTACTGTTATAGATCTTATATGTTTAATTAACAATTGAACCTGATATATGTACAAACATAACTTACATCCATAAAGTTGTTAATGTCCTTTTCTTCATATTTTCATGTTTCTTGAGCTAAATTCAGTCTGCAGTCACTAAAGACTTGTATTTTTTAAAGAAAGTGTAGAAAATGTCCACTGTTAGTTGATAAAGTAAATGAATGTTTATCATTGTTGGTAAATGGTCACATCTGGATACAGAAGATCCTCTGAACTAATATTTGTTTTAAATTGATCAAGTTTTCTTCATGAAGTAGAAATATTTCTCTGGTTTCTGTTTGTTTCAACGTATTCCACAAATAATGTCTGATCATTGGTATTGATCCTTCAGCACACACACTGATGAACACAGAGATCAGCAGCATGTTATTGATGTGTGTTGACATGAACAGGTGTATGAATGTTGTGGTGACATTTGGATGATGTCTGTAGAAGGCTGACATTATGATGATCCACAATAACACAATGACAAAGTCACTGTACTCATTTTAGGGAAAAGCTCATTGATTAGGACATAGTGATGTTGAGCTACACATTTAAAACCTGAACACATCTGATTGGATTATTAAGTGATTTTTATCTTCATCATTTATTCTTTATTCAGATTGAGTGACTGCAGTTTGTCAGAGATCAGCTGTGCTTCTCTGGCCTCAGCTCTGAAGTCCAACCCCTCCCATCTGAGAGAGCTGGATCTGAGATACAACAACGTGAAGGATTCAGGAGTGAAGCTGCTTTGTGGTTTTCTGGAGGGTCCACACTGGAGACTGGAGACTCTGAGGTCGGTTCACTGACTCTCTGTTACTGTTATAGATCTTATATGTTTAATTAACAATTGAACCTGATTTATGTACAAACATAACTTACATCCATAAAGTTGTTAATGTCCTTTTCTTCATATTTTCATGTTTCTTGAACTAAATTCAGTCTGCAGTCACAAAAGACTTGTGTTTCTTAAAGAAAGTGTAGAAAATGTCCACTGTTAGTTGTTAAAGTAAATTAATGTTTATCATTGTTGGTAAATGGTCACATCTGGATACAGAAGATCCTCTGAATTACTTTCTGTTTTAAATTGATCAAGTTTACTTCATGAAGTAGAAATATTTCTCTGGTGTCTGTTTGTTTCAACGTATTCCACAAATAATGTCTGATCATTGGTATTGATCCTTCAGCACACACACTGATGAACACAGAGATCAGCAGCATGTTACTGATGTGTGTTGACATGAACAGCTGTATGAATATTGTGGTGACATTTGGATGATGTCTTTAGAAGGCTGACATTATGATGATCCACAATAACACAATGACAAAGTCACTCTACTCATTTTAGGGAAAAGCTCATTGATTAGGACATAGTGATGTTGAGCTACACATTTAAAACCTGAACACATCTGATTGGATTATTAAGTGATTTTTATCTTCATCATTTATTCTTTATTCAGATTGAGTGACTGCAGGTTGTCAGAGATCAGCTGTGCTTCTCTGGCCTCAGCTCTGAAGTCCAACCCCTCCCATCTGAGAGAGCTGGATCTGAGATACAACAACGTGAAGGATTCAGATGTGAAGCTGCTGTCTGATCTTGTGGAGAGTCCACACTGTAGACTGAAGACTCTGAGGTCAGTAGACAGTCGGAGTCGGCCCATGCTGGTTTCATCAGTATTGTTGTGATGTGTTTCCTCAGTTAAGCTGTGAGAGGAGAACAGTGAAACACAGAGAGAGAGAGAGAGAACAGTCAGCCAATCAGATCATCCAGAAGCTTGTTGTGATCATGTGTTAGAGTTGATGTGAAGAAGATGTTGTTGTTGTGTTCATGTCTCCAGGAAATAAAGCTGGATTACAGCTGACAGCATCACAACATGTATAGAGACATCGGTCCTCATCCATCAAACTGTCGTACCATCAAATCTGATCAGAAAGAGTTTTTTCTCCTATTGAGAGATAGAACCATCATAGAACCATGGTTACATTTAGTAACCATGTGGTCTTTATACAGACCAGGGGTCTCATTTATAACCGTTGAGTACGCACAAAACGGGGCCTGAAATGTGCGTACGCCACTTCCCACGCAATAGTTGTGATCTATAAAAACAAACTTGACGGGAGAATGTGCGCACCGGTACGGAAACTTTGACCCGTGCGTACGCACATTATGGAGGCACCGAGGTAGAGGAAACTGGAGACGCAGACGGTGAGGTGGTGAATTGAAGCCGGACTGTAGACATTAAATCTCATTATACGTATAAAGATGCCTCTCACACATTTAACTTCAGTTCATACTTATATCCACTGTATCATACACATTTAAAACAGTAGTGTTCTTTGTGCTAGTGAGCCATAACTATTCCATAAGCACCTTACAAATGTAAAATATATCAGCCAACTCAAATCTCAAATCAAATTCTGCTCAATATCTCATCAGCGCTGTGTCACCATCACGTTCCCTCCACCTCCAGAGCGCAGAGGAGAGGACCGGACTACAGAGAGTCGCAGTCAGCTGTGGAGCAGCTGTTGAAATCATCATCATCGGTTGTAGAAATCCAAGATTATATCAATTAGCATTAAAGAATGGCAGAACAGAGCGCCAATAGTTTTAATAAGATCTTCTAATAGTGTGCAGATATCACCAAGTACCATATTAGTTTTCATAAAGTTGTTGTGTAAAATCGCTGCAGTGATGACATGACTTATTAATTTATTTATGTTTTATTAGATAGGGACAGATACAGTATAAATAGACAAAATGAAAACAGCTATCCGATGTAACTATCTGACTGCCTCCAGTGAGCCACCGCGGTGCGCCACTCTGCCTCCTCCAGTCACCTCCACCCGGCACATCTTCACTAGTATGGAGAGTGTAAATTAACAAAATGTGTAAATGAAGCCAGTGACAGCTGTCACACAATCAGTACTCTCCATATCCTCATTATCATTATCAGTCCTAATCATAATGCAGGACATGTTCGCCATAACAACTTAAATACATAAATAAATAAATATAAATAGTGTACACCTGTCAAACTTCCTTTTTCTAATTATATCCAGGTGGGGGATATTACTGATTGTCTTGATCATTTTAAGTGAATGGATCAGTCTGATTGCTGTAAAGATATAAACACAGCGGTGAGACTCGGAACATGCTGCATGGTGCTGGTGGATATACCGTCACTGTGAGGACTACGTGACGTGAATGACAGAATCAGGAGGGAACGAGTGTTCAGAGTCCTCTTCACCTACAAGCTCCTCCATCTCTGTGTCAGAAAAACTCCTTTTCTCTGTCTTCCTCTCGGGAGTCGCCGTGATTCACCGTAAAGATCCACTGATCAACAGGCTCATTCACATGCAAAAACATTCATGAGGTGCTTTGCATTGACCATTAATGGTTGAAAGTGGGCGTGTAGTGTGCGGAATATGAGGCGGATTCACCTGCGCACATTTCCAGGTGGAGTGTGATTTATAAAGGGAACATTGCGTGCAGGTGTGCGTACGCACGGTTTATAAATCGATTTTTTTTTGGCGTACGCCATTTTCGGCTTTTGTGCGCACATACATTTTTAGTATGGATCCTACGCACTGTTTTATAAATGAGACCCCTGAACCTCGGCTGAAGTCCAGTAATCACAGCAGACGTTTTACTGTTCAGTCTGTGTATGAACATGTAGGACCTTTAAAGAGGACCTATCAGGCCTATGTTCAGGTGCATACTTGTATTTTAGGTTTCTACTAGAACATGTTTACATGCTTTAATGTTCAAAAAAACACTTTACTTTTCTTCTACCGGCTGTGCTGCAGCGCCTCTTTTCACCCTCTGTCTGAAACGCTCTGTTTGATCTCCTCTTCCAAAAAGACTCCATATTTAGTCAGACTGTCGAAGTTAACGCAATAATAACGCGTTATCGCAAGTTCGTTTTAACGCCACTAATTTCTTCAACGCATTAACGCAATTTGCGATTTTTAGATTGTAGCGTTCTCAGTTTTAAAGCTAGAGTGAAGATACTGGTATCATATGAGACTATAAAACCTGGTGAATTAATTTGTGTCATACGAGCTGGTCAAGAAGGAGGTTAAATAACGCTCCAAACGCTCCGAGGAAAAACTGGCATGGGCATTTTCAAAGGGGTTCCTATTAGTATCAAAATATTCTTAAAGTACCAAAAGTAAAAGTAGCCTACTCATCATGCAGAATGGCCCATTTCACAATATTATATATTATGGTATATCATTGTATTATAATTATTGATGGATTAATGTGTTCATCACTTTAAAGTTGCAGCTGGTAAAGGTGCTCATTTGAACTAATTTATATTATTAATAAGGATATACTTCTTAATACAGCACAGTTTATTAGTTGATTTATCTGAATCTGCACATAGCTAGTAACTAAAATTGTCAAATAAGTAAATAATTGAAGTAAAAAGTACAACATTTCCCTGTGAGATGTCGTGGAGTAGAAGTGGGCTGTAAAGTTACGTAAAATAGAAATACTCAAATAAAGTAAAAATGCCTCAAAATTGTACTTAAGTACAGTACTTGAGTAGCCTACCGGGGAGGGGGGGGGGGTATTATTCGAATAATAATCCAAAAATTCCCAGTGATTTTCGAATAGTATTTTTGCTTGGAATGCACATCACTACTTTATATTTCAGCGGCTTGGCAGTAATGTTAGCTGACCAGACGAAGGTGTCTCCATGAATCAGTGCTGATCCTAGTGTTGGCTTTTCCTGCCTCAGCCTCCCGACCGCGGCCGGAGGGAACAGGGAAAACACCGGAGTTTTGGTCGGAGACGATAACGTTTCTCGCTGCGGAGCCCCGTCACTTCACAAGACACGGGAAACCTCTGTTGGTCTGGAGGAGCTGCAGCATTTATTTCTGCACAAACGTCCACTGTACATTCACTAGTTATTCTCAGAGCTAAACTAACTCTTCTGCAGTGTGGAGTGAGCAGCATGCACGTGAGAGTGGAGCGAGGTGTGTGAGTGAAGGCAGGCAGAGGAGCAGAGTACAGCAGAGACTCCGATCCTGGAGACCAAAGCTACGGTCTCCCCCGCGTCCTCCAACCGCGGCCAACACTGTTTAACAGACGGGCTTCACGAGATACAACTTTGTGGTTTTGGTGCTTCCGTGTAGTTTGTGTTGGAGTCTGAGTCTGAACAGCGTAGCCTCACGCAAGCGCGCATGGGACACCGACCCGCAATGATTTATACATTTAAGAAGTTACAAACAGTCCCTTTAATGAAGTAGAAATATTTCTCTGGTTTCTGTTTGTTTCAACGTATTCCACAAATAATGTCTGATCATTGATATTGATCCTTCAGCACACACACTGATGAACACAGAGATCAGCAGCATCTTATTGATGTGTGTTGACATGAATAGATGTATGAATGTTGTGGTGACATTTGGATGATGTCTGTAGAAGGCTGACATTATGATGATCCACAATAACACAATGACAAAGTCACTCTACTCATTTTAGGGAAAAGCTCATTGATTAGGACAAAGTGATGTTGAGCTACACATTTAAAACCTGAACACATCTGATTGGATTATAAAGTGATTTTTATCTTCATCATTTATTCTTTATTCAGATTGATGAACTGCAGTTTGTCAGAGATCAGCTGTGCTTCTCTGGCCTCAGCTCTGAAGTCCAACCCCTCCCATCTGAGAGAGCTGGATCTGAGCTACAACAACCTGAAGGATTTAGATGTGAAGCTGCTGTCTGCTCTTGTGGAGAGTCCACACTGTAGACTGAAGACTCTGAGGTCAGTTCACTGACTCTCTGTTACTGTTATAGATCTTATATGTTTAATTAACAATTGAACCTGATTTATGTACAAACATAACTTACATCCATAAAGTTGTTAATGTCCTTTTCTTCATATTTTCATGTTTCTTGAGCTAAATTCAGTCTGCAGTCACTAAAGACTTGTGTTTCTTAAAGAAAGTGTAGAAAATGTCCGCTGTTAGTTGTTAAAGTAAATGAATGTTTATCATTGTTGGTAAATGGTCACATCTGGATACAGAAGATCCTCTGAACTAATATCTGTTTTAAATTGATCAAGTTTTCTTCATGAAGTAGAAATATTTCTCTGGTTTCTGTTTGTTTCAACGTATTCCACAAATAATGTCTGATCATTGATATTGATCCTTCAGCACACACACTGATGAACACAGAGATCAGCAGCATCTTATTGATGTGTGTTGACATGAACAGGTGTATGAATGTTGTGGTGACATTTGGATGATGTCTGTAGAAGGCTGACATTATGATGATCCACAATAACACAATGGCAAAGTCACTCTACTCATTTTAGAGAAAAGATCATTGATTAGGACATAGTGATGTTGAGCTACACAATTAAAACCTGAACACATCTGATTGGATTATAAAGTGATTTTTATTTTCATCATTTATTCTTTATTCAGATTGAGTGACTGCAGGTTGTCAGAGATCAGCTGTGCTTCTCTGGCCTCAGCTCTGAAGTCCAACCCCTCCCATCTGAGAGAGCTGGATATGACTGGAAACAAGCTGCAGGATTCAGGAGTGAAGCTTCTGTCTGATCTTGTGAAGAGTCCACACTGTAGACTGGAGACTCTGAGGTCAGTAGAGGGTCGGAGTCGGTCCATGCTGGTTTCAGCAGTATTGTTGTGATGTGTTTCCTCAGTTAAGCTGTGAGAGGAGAACAGTCAGCCAATCAGATCATCCAGAAGCTTGTTGTGATCATGTGTTAGAGTTGATGTGAAGAAGATGTTGTTGTTGTGTTCATGTCTCCAGGAAATAAAGTTGGATTACAGCTGACAGCATCACATCATGTATAGAGACATCGGTCCTCATCCATCAAACTGTCGTACCATCAAGTCTGATCAGAAAGAGTTTGTTCTCTCATTGAGAGATAGAACCATCATAGACCACATGGTTACATTTAGTAACCATGTGGTCTTTATACAGATCAGAACCTCTGCTGAAGTCCAGTAATCCCTGCTGACGTTTTACTGTTCAGTCTGTGTATGAACATGTAGGACCTTTAAAGAGAACCTATTAAGCTGATGTTCAGGTTCATACTTGTATTTTAGGTTTCTACTAGAACATGTTTACATGCTTTGATGTTCAAAAAATCACTTTACTTTTCGTCTACTGGCTGTGCTGCAGCGCCTCTTTTCACCCTCTGTCTGAAACGCTCTGTTTGATCTCCTTGTTCAAATAGAATCCATATTTAGTCAGGCTGTCAAAGTTAACGCAATAATAACGCGTTATCGCGAGTTCGTTTTAACGCCACTAATTTCTTTAACGCATTAACGCAACTCGAGAGTTGTAGCGTTCTCAGTTTTAAAGCTAGAGTGAAGATACTGGTATCATATGAGACTATAAAACCTGATGAATCCATTGGTGTCATACGAGCTTGTTGAGAAGGAGGTAATATAACGCTCCAAACGCTCCGAGGTAAAACTGGCATGGGCATTTTCAAAGGGGTCCCTATTAGCATCAAAATATTCTTAAAGTACCAAAAGTAAAAGTAGCCTACTCATTATGCAGAATGGCCCATTTCACATGATTATATATTATGGTATATCATTGTATTATAATTATTGATGCATTAATGTGTTCATCACTTTAATGTTGCAGCTGGTAAAGGTGCTCATTTTAACTAATTTATATTATTAATAAGGATATACTACTTAATACAGCACAGTTTATTAGTTGATTTATCTGAATCTGCACATAGCTAGTAACTAAAATTGTCAAATAAGTAAATAATTGAAGTAAAAAGTACAACATTTCCCTGTGAGATGTCGTGGAGTAGAAGTGGGCTGTAAAGTTACGTAAAATAGAAATACTCAAGTAAAGTAAAAGTACCTCAAAATTGTACTTGAGTAGCCTACAGGGTGGGGGGTGGTATTATTCGAATAATAATCCAATAATTCCCAGTGATTTTCGAATAGTATTTTTGCTTGGAATGCACATCACTACTCTATATTTCAGCTGCTTGGCAGTAATGTTAGCTGACCAGACGAAGGTCTCTCCATGAATCACTGCTGATCCTAGTGTTGGCTTTTCCTGCCTCGGCTTCCTGACCGCGGCCGGAGGGAACAGGGGAGACACCGGAGTTTTGGTCGGAGACGATAACGTTTCTCTCTGCGGAGCCCCGTCACTTCACAAGACACGGGAAACCTCTGTTGGTCTGGAGGAGCTGCAGCAGTTATTTCTGCACAAACGTCCACTGTACATTCACTAGATATTCTCAGAGCTAAACTAACTCTGCTGCAGTGTGGAGTGAGCAGCATGCACGTGAGAGTGGAGCGCAGTGTGTGAGTGAAGGCAGGCAGAGGAGCAGAGTACAGCAGAGACTCCGGTCCTGGAGACCAAAGCTACGGTCTCCCCCGCGTCCTCCGACCGCGGCCAACACTGTTTAACAGACGGGCTTCACTAGATACAACCAAGAGGTTTTGGTGCTTCCGTGTAGTTTGTGTTGGAGTCTGAGTCTGAACAGCGTAGCCTCACGCAAGCGCGCATGGGACACCGACCTGCAATGATTTATACGTGTAAGAAGTTACAAACAGTCCCTTTAACGAAGTAGAAATATTTCTCTGGTTTCTATTTGTTTCAACGTGTTCCACAAATAATGTCTGATCATTGATATTGATCCTTCAGCACACACACTGATGAACACAGAGATCAGCAGCATCTTATTGATGTGTGTTGACATGAACAGGTGTATGAATGTTGTGGTGACATTTGGATGATGTCTATAGAAGGCTAACATTATGATGATCCACAATAACACAATGACAAAGTCACTCTACTCATTTTAGGGAAAAGATCATTGATTAGGACATAGTAATGTTGAGCTACACATTTAAAACCTGAACACATCTGATTGGATTATTAAGTGATTTTTATCTTCATCATTTATTCTTTATTCAGATTGAGTGACTGCAGTTTGTCAGAGATCAGCTGTGCTTCTCTGGCCTCAGCTCTGAAGTCCAACCCCTCCCATCTGAGAGAGCTGGATCTGAGCTACAACAACCTGCAGGATTCAGATGTGAAGCTGCTGTCTGATCTTGTGGAGAGTCCACACTGTAGACTGGAGACTCTGAGGTCAGTTCACTGACTCTCTTTTACTATTATAGATCTTATATGTTTAATTAACAATTGAACCGGATTTATGTAAAAACATAACTTACATCCATAAAGTTGTTAATGTCCTTTTCTTCATATTTTCATGTTTTTTGAGCTAAATTCAGTCTGCAGTCACTAAAGACTTGTGTTTCTTAAAGAAAGTGTAGAAAATTTCCACTGTTAGTTGTTAAAGTAAATGAATGTTTATCATTGTTGGTAAATGGTCACATCTGGATACAGAAGATCCTCTGAACTAATACTCAGGGTTCCTATGCAGTATGGAATTTGATTTTAGAGAGATCAGCAGCATGTTATTGATGTGTGTTGACATGAATAGGTGTATTAATGTTGTGGTGACATTTGGATGATGTCTGTAGAAGGCTGACATTATGATGATCCACAATAACACAATGACAAAGTCACTGTACTCATTTTAGGGAAAAGCTCATTGATTAGGACATAGTGATGTTGAGCTACACATTTAAGACCTGAACACATCTGATTGGATTATAAAGTGATTTTTATCTTCATCATTTATTCTTTATTCAGATTGAGGGGCAGCAGGTTGTCAGAGATCAGCTGTGCTTCTCTGGCCTCAGCTCTGAAGTCCAACCCCTCCCATCTGAGAGAGCTGGATCTGAGTGGAAACAACAAGCTGAAGGATTCAGGAGTGAAGCTGCTGTCTGATCTTGTGGAGAGTCCACACTGTAGACTGAAGACTCTGAGGTCAGTAGACAGTTGGAGTCGGTCCATGCTGGTTTCAGCAGTGTTGTTGTGATGTGTTTCCTCAGTTAAGCTGTGAGAGGAGAACAGTGAAACACAGAGAGAGAGAGAACAGTCAGCCAATCAGATCATCCAGAAGCTTGTTGTGATCATGTGTTAGAGTTGATGTGAAGAAGATGTTGTTGTTGTGTTCATGTCTCCAGGAAATAAAGCTGAATTACAGCTGACAGCATCACAACATGTATAGAGACAGTGGTCCTCATCCATCAAACTGTCGTACCATCAAATCTGATCAGAAAGAGTTTGTTCTCTCATTGAGAGATAGAACCATCAGAGAACCATGGTTACATTTAGTAACCATGTGGTCTTTATACAGACCAGAACCTCTGCTGAAGTCCAGTAATCACAGCTGATGTTTTACTGTTCAGTCTGTGTATGAACATGTAGGACCTTTAAAGAGGACCTATTAATGTTATGTTCAGGTGCATACTTGTATTTTAGGTTTCTACTAGAACATGTTTACATGCTTTGATGTTCAAAAAAACACTTTACTTTTCTTCTACCGGCTGTGCTGCAGTGCCTCTTTTCACCCTCTGTCTGAAACGCTCTGTTTGATCTCCTCCTCCAGAAAGACTCCATATTTAGTCGAGCTGTCAAAGTTAACGCAATAATAACGTGTTATCGCAAGTTTGTTTTAACGCCACTAATTTCTTTAACGCATTAACGCAACTTGCGATTTTTAGGTTGTAGCGTTCTCAGTTTTAAAGCTAGAGTGAAGATACTGGTATCATATGAGACTATAAAACCTGATGAATCCATTGGTGTCATACGAGCTTGTCGAGAAGGAGGTTAAATAACGCTCCAAACGCTCCGAGGTAAAACTGGCATGGGCATTTTCAAAGGGGTCCCCATTAGCATCAAAATATTCTTAAAGTACCAAAAGTAAGAGCAGCCTACTCATCATGCAGAATGGCCCATTTCACAATATTATATATTATGGTATATCATTGTATTATAATTATTGATGCATTAATGTGTTCATCACTTTAATGTTGCAGCTGGTAAAGGTGCTCATTTTAACTAATTTATATTATTAATAAGGATATACTACTTAATACAGCACAGTTTATTAGTTGATTTATCTGAATCTGCACATAGCTAGTAACTAAAATTGTCAAATAAGTAAATAATTGAAGTAAAAAGTACAACATTTCCCTGTGAGATGTCGTGGAGTAGAAGTGGACTGTAAAGTTACGTAAAATAGAAATACTCAAGTAAAGTAAAAATACCTCAAAATTGTACTGAAGTACAGTAATTGAGTAGCCTACAGTGGGGGGGGGGGGGGTATTATTCCAATAATAATCAAAAAATTCCCAGTGAGTTTCGAATAGTATTTTTGCTTTGAATGCACATCACTACTATATATTTCACCTGCTTGGCAGTAATGTTAGCTGACCAGACGAAGGTCTCTCCATGAATCACTGCTGATCCTAGTGTTGGCTTTTCCTGCCTCAGCCTCCCGACCGCGGCCGGAGGGAACAGGGGAAACACTTGAGTTTTGGTCGGAGACGATAACGTTTCTCTCTGCAGAGCTCCGTCACTTCACAAGACACAGGAAACCTCTGTTGGTCTGGAGGAGCTGCAGCATTTATTTCTGCACAAACGTCCACTGTACATTCACTAGATATTCTCAGAGCTAAACTAACTCTTCTGCAGTGTGTACTGAGCGCGCATGCACGTGAGAGGTGGAGCGCGGTGTGTGAGTGAAGGCAGGCAGAGGAGCAGAGTACAGCAGAGACTCCGGTCCTGGAGACCAAAGCTACGGTCTCCCCCGCGTCCTCCAACCGCGGCCAACACTGTTTAACAGACGGGCTTTACGAGATACAACTTTGTGGTTTTGGTACTTCCGTGTAGTTTGTGTCTGAGTCTGAACAGCGTAGCCACACGTAAGCGCGCATGGGACACCGACCCGCAATGATTTATACGTGTAAGAAGTTACAAACAGTCCCTTTAATGAAGTAGAAATATTTCTCTGGTTTCTATTTGTTTCAACGTATTCCAGAAATAATGTCTGATCATTGATATTGATCCTTCAGCACACACACTGATGAACACAGAGATCAGCAGCATGTTATTGATGTGTGTTGACATAAATACAGACGTAGGCAAAGTTGTTGGTAACATTCCGTTAAAGAGAGAAAAACCCACAATGGTCACTGAAATAACTTGAAACTGACAAAAATAATAATAAATAAAAATTCACTGAAAATGAACTAATGAAAATCAGATATTGTTTTTGAATTTTGGTTCAACAGAATCATTTAAAAAAACAAACTAATGAAACTGGCCTGGACAAAAATGATGGTACTCTTAACTTAATATTTTGTTGCACAACCTTTTGAGGCAATCACTGCAATCAAGTGATTTCTGTAACTCTCAATGAGACTTCTGCACCTGTCGACAGGTATGTTGGCCCACTCCTCGTGAGCAAACTGCTCCAGCTGTCTCAGGTTTGAAGGGTGCCTTCTCCAGACTGCATGTTTCAGCTCCTTCCACAGATGTTCAATAGGATTTAGATCAGGGCTCATAGAAGGCCACTTCAGAATAGTCCAATGTTTTGTTCTTAGCCATTCTTGGGTGTTTTTAGCTGTGTTTTGGGTCATTATCCTGTTGGAGGACCCATGACCTGCAACTGAGACCAAGCTTTCTGACACTGGGCAGCACATTTCGCTCCAGAATGCCTTGATAGTCTTGAGATTTCATTGCACCCTGCACAGATTCAAGACACCCTGTGCCAGATGCAACAAAGCAGCCCCATAACATAACCGAGCCTCCTCCATGTTTCACATTAGGTACAGTGTTCTTTTCTTTGGATGCTTCATCTCTTCGTCTGTGAACATAGAGCTGATGTGACTTGCCAAAAAGCTCCAGTTTTGTCTCATCTGTCCAAAGGACATTCTCCCAGAAGCTTTGTGGCTTGTCAATATGCATTTTGGAAAATTCCAGTCTCGCTTTTTTATGATTTGGTGTCCTCCTGGGTCGTCTTCCATTAAGTCCACTTTGGCTCAAACAGCGACAGATGGTGCGATCGGACACTGATGTACCTTGACCTTGGAGTTCACCTCTAATCTCTTTGGAAGTTGTTCTGGGCTCTTTGGTTACCATTCGTATTATCCGTCTCTTCAATATGTCATCAATTTTCCCCTTGCGGCCACGTCCAGGGAGGTTGGCTACAGTCCCATGGACCTTAAACTTCTGAATAATATGAGCAGCTGTAGTCACAGGAACATCAAGCTGCTTGGAGATGGTCTTATAGTCTTTACCTTTAACATGAAGGTCTATAATGTTCTTTCTGATCTCCTGAGACAACTCTCTCCTTAGCTTTCTGTGGTCCATGTTCAGTGTGGTACACACCATGATGCCAAACAGCACAGTGATTACTTTTCACCCTTTAAATTGGCAGACTGACTGATTACAAGTTTGAAGATACCTGTGATGCTAATTACAGGACACACCTTAGTTTAATATGTCCCTATGGTCACATTATTTTACATCTTTTCTAGGGGTACCATCATTTTTTGTCCAGGCCAGTTTCATTAGTTTGTTTTTTAAAATGATTCTGTTGAACCACAATTCAAAAACAATATCTGATTTTCATTAGTTCATTTTCAGTAAATTTTTATTTATTATTACTTTTGTCAGTTTCAAGTTATTTCAGTGACCTTTGTGGGTTTTTCTCTCTTTAACGGAACGTTACCAACAACTTTGCCTACGTCTGTAGGTGTATGAATATTATGGTGACATTTGGATGATGTATGTAGAAGGCTGACATTATGATGATCCACAATAACACAATGACAAAGTCACTCTACTCATTTTAGGGAAAATCTCATTGATTAGGACATAGTGATGTTGAGCTACACATTTAAAACATGAACACATCTGATTGGATTATAAAGTGATTTTTATTTTCATCATTTGTTCTTTATTCAGATTGAGTTACTGCAGTTTGTCAGAGATCAGCTGTGCTTCTCTGGCCTCAGCTCTGAAGTCCAACCCCTCCCATCTGAGAGAGCTGGATCTGAGATACAACAACCTGAAGGATTCAGGAGTGAATCTACTGTGTCATTTTCTGGAGAGTCCACACTGTAGACTGGAGACTCTGAGGTCAGTTCACTGACTCTCTGTTACTATTATAGATCTTATATGTTTAATTAACAATTGAACCTGATTTATGTACAAACATAACTTACATCCATAAAGTTGTTAATGTCCTTTTCTTCATATTTTCATGTTTCTTGAACTAAATTCAGTCTGCAGTCACTAAAGACTTGTGTTTCTTAAAGAAAGTGTAGAAAATGTCCACTGTTAGTTGTTAAAGTAAATGAATGTTTATCATTGTTGGTAAATGGTCACATCTGGATACAGAAGATCCTCTGGACTAATACTCAGGGTTCCTACGCAGCACGGAATTTGATTTTAGAGAGATCAGCAGCATGTTATTGATGTGTTGACATGAATAGGTGTATGAATGTTGTGATGACATTTGGATGATGTCTGTAGAAGGCTGACATTATGATGATCCACAATGACACAATGACAAAGTCACTGTACTCATTTTAGGGAAAAGCTCATTGATTAGGACATAGTGATGTTGAGCTACACATTTAAAACATGAACACATCTGATTGGATTATAAAGTGATTTTTATTTTCATCATTTATTCTTTATTCAGATTGGGTCACTGCAGTTTGTCAGAGATCAGCTGTGCTTCTCTGGCCTCAGCTCTGAAGTCCAACCCCTCCCATCTGAGAGAGCTGGAGCTGAGATACAACAAGCTGAAGGATTCAGGAGTGAAGCTCCTGTCTGATCTTGTGGAGAGTCCACTCTGTAGACTGGAGACTCTGAGGTCAGTAGACAGTCGGAGTCGGTCCATGCTGGTTTCATCAGTATTGTTGTGATGTGTTTCCTCAGTTAAGCTGTGAGAGGAGAACGGTGACACACAAAGAGAGAGAGAGAACAGTCAGCCAATCAGATCATCCAGAAGCTTGTTGTGATCATGTGTTAGAGTTGATGTGAAGAAGATGTTTACATACTTTAATGTTAAAAAAAACACTTTACTTTTCTTCTACCGGCTGTGCTGCAGCGCCTCTTTTCACCCTCTGTCTGAAACGCTCTGTTTGATCTCCTCTTCCAGAAAGACTCCATATTTAGTCGAGCTGTCAAAGTTAACGCAATAATAACGTGTTATCGCAAGTTTGTTTTAACGCCACTAATTTCTTTAACGCATTAACGCAACTTGCGATTTTCAGGTTGTAGCGGCTCAGTTTTAAGGCTAGAGTGAAGATACTGGTATCATATGAAATTATAAAACATGATGAATCCATTGGTGTCATATGAGCTTGTTGAAAATGAGGTTAAATAAAGCTCCAAAGTTTCACAAAATTTTGGTGAGGAAAAACTGGCATGGTCATTTTCAAAGGGGTTTTTTGACCTCTGACCTCCAGATGTGTGAATGTGACAGACATGAATGGACACAATGAATGGACAGACATGCCCACTTTATGATAATCATGCAGTTTGGGGCAAGTCATAGTCAATCCAACAAATTTCCCTTTAAGGTACATTTCTAACAGATATAAAATGTGCCATTAATTTGAGAGTAATCACGATAAATCATGGACAATCACACGATTAATCGCGACTAAATATTTTAATGGATTGACAACCTTAATATTTTCAAATTTGTCATGTAATATTTAAAAGTGGATGAAACATTTGAATGTGACTGAAACCAATCTAACAGCAGTAAATCCATCATTAAAGTGAGCAGTGAATAACTCTCTGTTTCTGCAGTAATGATGCGCGCAGGACTCTCAACAGTTTATTTCCACTCTGTACTGTGCAGAAGATAATATTACACACAGACAAAGAATTTAGAAACATAATCCAGGCTAAAAGCAACACAGTTTAAACTAACAAATGCAGGAAGGACAGCTGGCAAAAAATCCCTCACTGTGTAAATTAAAGGGACTCTATGTAAGAATCAGAAATTGCTTGTTAACAGCGACACCTGCGGCCGTTAAGTCAACGAAAGTCAGCGTCCTGTTGCTCGCGCTCGTGCTCGCTCTATATAGACATGAAGGAGCATCACTCAACACAGTGAGGAGACACACGTCAGCTAAAAGCACAATATCACTCTATATTTCAGCTGCTTGGCAGTAATGTTAGCTGACCAGACCAAGGTCTCTCCATGAATCAATGCTGATCCTAGTGTTGGCTTTTCCTGCCTCAGCCTCCCGACCGCGGCCGGAGGGAACAGGGGAGACACCGGAGTTTTGGTCGGAGACGATAACGTTTCTCTCTGCGGAGCCCCGTCACTTCACAAGTCAAGGGAAACCTCTGTTGGTCTGGAGGAGCTGCAGCAGTTATTTCTGCACAAACGTCCACTGAACATTTCACTAGATATTCTCAGAGCTAAACTAACTCTTCTGCAGTGTGGAGGGTGAGCGCAGGCACGTGAGAGCTGAGTGAAAGAGCGAGAACGAGCGCGGTGTGTGAGTGAAGGCAGGCAGAGAAGCAGAGTACAGCAGAGACTCCGGTCCTGGAGGAAAAATAAATAAATAAATAAAAAGAAGGAAAAAAGGGGGCAGGGAGTGCAGAGCAGTCACAGGTTACAACAAACATTTTAACTTTTATTACCGACTGTGAGCAGTCAAACATAAATATCCATTCCACATTGGATGTCATTTCAGCACAGACATAATTTCCTCATGGGCAGTCAGACTCCACAACAGTGTGTGTCTCGACAGAATGCGTTGTGTTCAGGAATGTCCTGATTGAAGTCCAAGGACCTTCAAGCACACTGTCCAGTTTTTGAGGAGTCCTGGCCGCTTGTTCCATTGAGACCAAGTCCAGGTATTCCTTGAGCCAATTGCCAATTTTAAGCATTTTATTGATAGGACAGTGGATAGAATCTTGGATAGGGGGGAGAGAGAGAGATGGCATGCGGAAAGGTCCACAGGCCGGATTCGAACCCCGGTCCACCGCGGCTAGGACTGAGCCTTTGCCAGATATGGGCGCCTGCTCTACCAACCGAGCTAACCAGGCGCCCGACAATAATTTAATCTTCTTGTTTCAGCTGCAAACCCAGCGGTGTGAAACGGACATAAATTACATTTATATAATCACAATAACACAAAATCAGTTATCAGTTACAATTATCATATATTCATTCAGTATCTTCTATTCTAATTTATAAGAATACATCTAATCAACACATTCATTTAATGGAATACACGTGTAATTAGTTATAGTCAGATCTCTGGTGCTCTAGAAGTGGCAGTGATATTAAAAGTCTGTTAATTTACACATTCACACAGTCAGTGATTTTTTTTTGCCAGCTGTCCTTCCTTCATTTGTCAGTTTAAACTGTGTTCATTTTAGTCTGGATTATGTGTTTAACTTGTCTAATATGTGTTTGTAAAGTATGCCGCGCTGCTGACCGTAGACTGGTCCATGTCTGTGATTGGTCATGTGCTACAAACACCGCCGCGCCCCTTTCATGTGAACGCGCTCATAGCCAGACTGAGAAACCCTGGGTTGACTTATCGAGTTGATAACAACTGTCGTAGGACCGCTTAGCGGGATCGCGGTTGTTAGTTAAACCAGATAAGGAGAAGATACCCTGGGTGTGTTGGACTGGCTTCGTAGTACAGGCCTCTGGTCTGTGAGCTCTGAGCTCAGTGTGTTCACTCCAATACGTTAACATGAGAGCTGAAAGGAAGCTGGCTACGCTGCACAGACTGAAGTCCCTGCTGCTCTTTATACTGGATGCTGACTGACAGCTGATGAAGGGAGTCTCTGTAAACACTGATTGATGACGTCTGTTGTCTTCTTCTCTCATCAGATGGATTGGTGATCTCTAACCACCATCATCCCTCTGTGTTCCTCTGGACCTGACAGAGTATCATCAGTGTATCTGTCCTTCTGCACAGTCTCTGCAGACACACTGAGACTCCTCCACTCCTTCTGCTCCACAATCAACCACCTCCTCCACCTGGACCTGGGTTTCACTTTGTCTTTATTCATTCATATATTCTGAGCCCAAAGTGCCTCTGCAGATTAGTTCTGTTTATGACAACAGAACTGTAGATTAACACATTTAAATAGAAGTTTCTGCTTTGCTTTCTGTTGCAGCTCCACCCTGTGGAACGAGAGTTCTGCACTCAATGTTCACATATTACTATATATACTGTATATATACTGTATATATACCATGTACCATTTATGTACCAATACCAGCCGTTTTTCATATTATAACAGATTTGCTTGTAACAAACAGAAAGAAGTAGAGAAAACCTGAACATGAATTCAATCAAGGCTTCAGTTTCTCAACTGACTACAAACAGATTATGTCTGGATTTTGGTGGAAAGTCAGCACCTTATCTTTTTATGTGATGTTTGAAAAACAATCCTGACTATCTGTTTTTTTGCTGCAAAACAAATCATATTTTTTTTATTTTATTACAGTTGTATGTGTCACCCTGTTAGTTTTACATTACATGGCTCAACACAGACACATGAGGTCAACCTGTGGAGCTTTCCCCTCAGAAATCAATGTTGAGTCGCAGTTATCACCACCGTTCATGTTCTGTAGCTCCTGGTGGAATTTTGTAAAAAATTAAATGCAAACATAAATTACTTTATTTAAAATGATGAAAAATGCAAGCTATAGAGTGTGTGTGTGTGCCTCGCGTTATTTTTTTCCCGTGTTGGTCTTCGTCCCGCCCTGCTGTGCTGTGCTGTGATTGGCTAGTATTCGTTGCCTCTGCCTCGACTGTTCGGCTCATTTTGCACACGGGAGAAGTCTTTGCCTTCAGCGCTTTCTGCCAGAAAGAGTTTATTTTAACCCAAACTGTTATCTTTTCCTAAACCTAACCAAGTAGAGCTGTTGCCTAAACCTGAGGAGGTTTCTGACAGAGGCAAACTTCTCCCATGTGCACTCAATTTCTGTATCGAGTGTAGCATTAAAGTGGGTTTAGCTAGCTAGCTAGCTAGCCAGTTGATAAATTAGTCAAATTTAACAACATAAAGCTTCATCCCCACTCACAGGTCACAGGTCAAAGGTCACAGCGTAGGAAAGCACATCGCCATTTGAGTGACAACTTTGTTTGGCTCTGTAACCAGTGTAGCATGAAAGCATGGCTCCGTTTCGACTGCAGGAACTTTCCTTCTGAACTAGGAACTTGTTTCCTCTTCCACACTGCAGTCCAATTGGTGGCGGCAATGCACCTCTAAGCTGGTTTGCCAACCGCCAATAAACACCAAAGAAGAACAAGAAGAAGCAGCTGGTTGATGTTGGAAGAGTGTCTTGTGTTCTTTTAATACATCCATGGTGTCATGTGGAAATGGTCCTCCATGCTGTGAATACAGACGGCTGGAATCTACTCAAAGATGATCTCTCAAACGCAACTTTTGACCACAATCAGCAAAGGTAAGACATCATTTATGGCTGTATTAAATGGTAAATGGTAAATGGACTTGCATTTATATAGCGCTTTTCTAGTCTTCCGACGACTCAAAGCGCTTTACACTACATGTCAGCATTCACACATTCACACACTGATGGCAGAGGCTACTAAGGTGCCAACTTTGCCCATAAGGATCTAATCTAAATACTCATTCAAACACCGATGGCTATGCCTTCAGGAGCAATTTGGGGTTAAGTGTCTTGCTCAAGGACACTTCGACATGTGACCCGGAGCAGCCGGGGATCGAACCACTGACCTTCCGATTGGTGGACAACCGTACTTACTTATTAAGTAAACGATAAAACGGTCGCTATATCCTGACAGTAGTACATGAAACAGGTTACCTAACTCTAAGACTCAGACACTTTAGTAAAAATTGTCATAAAAAAAATAACATGGATAAAACACACAACATTGATAACACATTAAAAAGCAGTTCTAAAAAGGCGAGTGTCGATTTTCTGATTTCAATGTGGACAGGTTGGTGCAGTCTCAGATGTGTTCGGGAGTGAGTTCCAGAGGGAAGTGGCAGCTATGGAGAAGGCTCTGTTGCTCCAGGTCCGCTGCTTGGTCCTGAATGGTGGAAACAGGAGGTTGGCATCAGAGGAGGCTGCAGGAAGAAGTGTCATGGTGGAGCAGGTCGGTGCCATACTGTGACTTTTTTTATGTCATTAATACTATGACTTTTTTTCTACATACTATACTATTACTATTTTTTTTAATTTCAACATTCTATGCCTTCTTTATTTTTTTGACATACTATACTATGACATTTTTTTTATTTTTTTCGAAATACTATACTACGCTTTATTTTATTCGACATACTATACTATGACTTTTTTCAACATACTATACCATGACATTTTTTTATTTTTTCAACACGCTATACTAGGACTTTTTTATTTTTTCGACATGCTATACTATGACTTTTTTCGGACTTTTTTCGACATACTATACTATGACTTTTATTTATTTTTTTGATGTGCTATAGTATGACTTTTTTTCCCCACATACTAAAATATGACTTTTTTCGACATATGACTTTTTTATTTTTTCGACATACTAAACTATGACTTTTTTTACGACTTCTTTTGAAATGCTATACTCTGACTTTTTATGACTTTTAAATAATTGTTAATAGCAGCCAGTGAACACAGACAGCATTAATGTATGACCCATAGACAATCTAGTTTGGTATAAGTTTAATGTTTACCTTAAACAGCAAGATGTCGTTTTCAAGACTTTCCAATCAGTGAGCTCCACGTGAGTCATCTGACTTGTTACAAGCCAGTTGTCAGTCTGAACCTGAACAGAATAACAAAACAGAATTTCAGTAATACTAACCGGATGTTTCCTCTTCCTCTGTTTTAAGGCTTTGACATGAGCATCGGGAGGGTGGTGGGTTATGAGTCCGCCACCACCCAGCGAATCTGTTGGAAACATATCAGACAACACAGGCAACCTGTTCTCCTCCGTCCACGTCGCACTCATCTTGCCCGGGCTGGCGTGGGGGATGTGGCCACGACACACTGACGACAGATGAACAACACGGATCCAGACGACTGATCTGAGACCGACTGCTGATTATTTAGACATTTAAGTAACCTGTATTATTACATGTTGGACATGAAGATACAGAGGCTCTGGATATGAAGGAGAGGGAAATAAATATTTACTGATGAAAACCTTGTGCAGTGTTTAATATATTAACTCAACAAAGTTCTACAACTGACTGCAAGCACTTTAATTGGAAATAATTGAACGGATAGTATCTGATGGACTGAGGATATTTACGCAGATTTTGGGAGAAACTTTCCCAGACTAGGGATTGGGAGATGAGTAAATGTATCGACTAAAAATTGTAATTACTATTGGTGATTTACATCGTTAAAAGGCCAAATTTATTTCACACAAAACTTAACAGCTATTCAGAAGTGGAAATGAAGTCAAGTCTTAAAAAAAAGTCAGAGTATCATACTGTATATCTAAAAAATGCAACAAAGTCCTAGTTTAATATGTCGAAACAAATGTTTTAGTATAGTATGTCAAAAAAATGAAAAAAGTAATTTAATGGTATGTCGAAAAAATAAAAAAAAGTCATAGTATAGTACGTCTAAAAAATTAAAAAAGTCATAGTATAGCATGTCAAAAAAAAAAGGTCATAGTATAGTATGTGGAAAAAAGACAAAGTATAGTTTGTTGAATGTTTTTTGAAAAAGGTAGTATAGCATGTCGAAAAAAGTCGTAAAAAAGTCATAGTATAGTGTGTCGAAAAAAGACAAAGTATCATATGTTGAAAAAATAAAAAAGGCATACTATAGTATGTCGAAAAAAGTCGGAAAAGGAGTCATAGTTTAGTACGTCGAAAAAATAAAAAAAGTCATGGTATAGTACGTCGAAAAAATTAAAATTGTCATAGTATATCATGTTGAAAAAAAAAGTCTTAGTCTAGTATGTCGAAAAAAGTAATTTTATAGTGTGTCGAAAAATTTTAAAAAAGTCATAGTACAGTATGTCAAAAAAATAAAAAAAGTCATAGTATTGTATCTCGAAAAAATAAAAAAGGCATAGTATAGTATGTCGAATTTTTTTTTTTAAATCAGTATAGTATGTCGAAAAAAAAAGTTATAGTATTGTATGTCGGAAAAACAAAAAAAAGTCAGAATAGCACATCACAAAAAAAAGTCATAGTATAGTACGTCGAAAAACAAAAAAAAAGTCATAGTATAGTACGTCGAAAAACAAAAAAAAAGTCATAGAATATCATGTCGGAAAAAAAGTCATAGTATGTCGGAAAAATTAAAAAAAGTCCTAGTATAGTATGTCGGAAAAATAAAAAAAGTCCTAGTTTAGTACGTCGAAAAAATAAAAAAAAGTCATAGTATATCATGTCGGAAAAAGAAGTCATAGTATAGTATGTCGAAAAAAAAAAATTATACTATAGTATGTGGAAAAAAAAATTGTCATAGTACATAATGTTGAAAAAAAAAGTTTTAGTATAGTATGTGGAAAAAAGAAAAAAAAAGCCATAGTATAGCATGTCGGGAAAAAAAATCATAGTATAGTGTGTCGAAAAAAGACAAAGTATCATATGTTGAAAAAAAAAAAAAAGGCATAGTATAGTATGTCAAAAAAAAAAAAAAAAAAAGTCGTAGTATACTTGAAAAAAAAAGTTATTTTATAGTATGTCGAAAAAATTAAAAAAATCATTGTATAGCATGTCGAAAAATGACAAAGTATTGTATGTCAAAAAAATTAAAAAAGTCATAGTATAGTATGTCGAAAAAAAGTCACAGTATGGCACCGACCTGCTCCACCATCACACTTCTTCCTGCTGCCTCTTCTGATGCCAACCTCCTGTTTCCACCATTCAGGACCAAGCAGCGGACCTGGAGCAACAGAGCCTTCTCCATAGCTGCCACTTCCCTCTGGAACTCACTCCCGAACACATCTGAGACTGCACCAACCTGTCCACATTGAAATCACAAATCAACACTCACCTTTTTAGAACTGCTTTTTAATGTGTTATCAATGTTGTGTTTTATTTTTGATGTTATTTTTTTTATGACAATTTTTACTAAAGTGTCTGAGTTTTAGAGTTAGGTTACCTGTTTCATGTACTACTGTCAGGATGTAGCGACCGTTTTATCATTTACTTAATACAGCCATAAATTGTCTTACCTTTGCTGTTTTGTGGTCAAAAGCCTTGGTCTTCTTCTTCTTCGTATATATGAGTTCACTTCTTCTTCTTCATTGATGTTTATTGAAAATAAACTCTTTCTGGCAGAAAGCGAGGCAGAGGCAACGAATACTAGCCAAGCACAGCACAGCAGGGCGGGACAAAGACCAACAGTGGGGAAAAAAAAACTCGAGGCACACACACACACACACTGCAGTCGTTAAAAATCCGGCAAATAAGGCATCTTCCAGCAGGGTTGTGTCGGAGGCGTGTTTATTTGTGCTTCAGAACATAACCGCCGTGAAACAATCAGAAAATAACGTTTTACTTCTGACTCACTGCTTTGCGCTCACTAATGGCGCTCCCTCTCTTCATTCACTCTATAGCTTGCATTTTTCATCATTTTAAATAAAGTAATTTAAGTTTGCATTAAATCTTTTACAAAATTCCACCAGGAGCTACAGAACATGAACGGTGGTGATAACTGCAACTCAACATTGATTTCTGAGGGGAAAAGCTCCACAGGTTGACCTCATGTGTCTGTGTTGAGCCATGTAATGTAAAACTAAAATGGTGACACATGCATCTGTTATAAACAAAAAAATATGATTTCTTTTGCAGCAAAAAAACAGACAGTCAGGATTGTTTTTCAAACATCGCATAAAAAGACAATATTAAGGTGCTGACTTTCCACCAAAATCCAGACATAATCTGTTTGTAGTCAGTTGAGAAACTGAAGCCTTGATTGAATTCAGGTTCAGGTTTTATCTACTTCTTTCTGTTTGTTACAAGCAAATCTGTTATAATATGAAAAAACGGCTGGTATTGGTATATATATGGTATATGGTATCTATGCAGTATATATGTATATGTATATACGTGTATATATAGTAGTATGTGGAAATTAACTGCAAAACTCCATCGTTCCACAGGGTGGAGCTGCAACAGAAAGCAAAGCAGATACTTCTATTTAAATGTGTTAATCTACAGTTCTGTTGTCATAAACAGAACTAATCTGCAGAGGCACTTTGGGTTCAGAATATATGAATAAATAAAGACAAAGTAAAACCCAGGTCCAAGTGGAGGAGGTGGTGGAGTGTGGAGCAGAAGGAGTGGAGGAGTCTCAGTGTGTCTGCAGAGACTGTGCAGAAGGACAGAGTCCAGATACACTGATGATACTCTGTCAGATCCAGAGGAACACAGAGGGATGATGGTGGTTAGAGATCACCAATCCGATCTGATGAGAGAAGAAGACAACAGAAGTCATCAATCAGTGTTTACAGAGACTCCCTTCATCAGCTGTCAGTCAGCATCCAGTATAAAGAGCACCAGGACTTCAGTCTGTGCAGCGTAGCCAGCTTCCTTTCAGCTCTCATGTTAAAGTATTGGAGTGAACACACTGAGCTCAGAGCTCACAGACCAGAGGCCTGTACTACGAAGCCAGTTCAACATACCCAGGGTATCTTCTCCTTATCTGGTTTAACTAACAACCGCGATCCCGCTAAGCGGTCCTACGACAGTTGTTATCAACTCGATAAGTCAACCCAGGGTTTCTCAGTCTGGCTACGAGCGCGTTCACATGAAAGGGGCGCGGCGGTGTTTGTAGCACATGACCAATCACAGACATGGACCAGTCTACGGTCAGCAGCGCGGCATACTTTACAAACACATATTAGACAAGTTAAACACATAATCCAGACAAAAATTAACACAGTTTAAACTGACAGATGAAGGAAAGACAGCTGGCAAAAAAAAATCACTGACTGTGTGAATGTGTAAATTAACACTTTTAATATCAATGCCACATCTAGAGCACCAGAGATCTGACTATAACTAATTACACGTGTATTCCATTAAATGAATGTGTTGATTGGATGTATTCTTATAAAATAGAATAGAAGATACTGAATTAATATATGATAAGAGATTATAAACTGATTTTGTGTTATTGTGGTTATATAAATGTAATTTATGTCCGTTTCACACCGCTGGGTTTGCAGCTGAAAGAAGGCGGCTAAATTATTGTCATACATGCCATAATAATACATCTAACCACATTAACTCAGCAGAGTACACAAAGTAGTTATAGTCAGATCTCTGGTGCTCTAGATGTGGCAGTGATATTAGAAGTCAAGAAGTTAATCTGGCATGGCTGTGGTGGGACAGGTACACTAATACATCAATTGTGGCTCTGCCCAGCAGTGAAAAGATTTAGTGTTGATGTTATACATTTTTTAAATTCCATTTTATGTGTAAATATTCCAATATCCTCTACAGTGTGTTTACTGGGCAGTAAGTTAGACAGAATTGACTCTAATATGATGCAACGTCTGATTGGACTAGCATGTCTCTCAGTGAAGAGGACAATGCTCATACACTGGAAAGTGAGGAAACATAACTGTTTCAGTTTGGACATCTGGCTCAAGGAATACCTGGACTTGGTCTCAATGGAACAAGCGGCCAGGACTCCTCAAACTGGACAGTGGGCTTGAAGGTCCTTGGACTTCAATCAGGACATTCCTGAACACAACGCATTCTGTCGAGACACACACTGTTGTGGAGTCTGACTGCCCATGAGGAAATTATGTCTATGCTGAAATGACATGCAATGTGGAATGGGTATTTTTGTTCGACTGGTGTCAGTCGGTAATAGAAGTTAAAATGTTTGTTGTAACCTGTGACTGCTCTGCACTCCCTCCCGCCTTTTTTCTTTCTTTTTATTTATTTATTTATTTTTCCTCCAGGACCGGAGTCTCTGCTGTACTCTGCTCCTCTGCCTGCCTTCACTCATACACCGCGCTCGTTCTCGCTCTTTCGCTCAGCTCTCACGTGCATGCACGTACACTCCACACTACAGAAGAGTTAGTTTAGCTCTGAGAATATCTAGTGAATGTTCAGTGGACGTTTGTGCAGAAATAACTGCTGCAGCTCCTCCAGACCAACAGAGGTTTCCCGTGTCTTGTGAAGTGACGGGGCTCCACAGAGAGAAACGTTATCGTCTCCGACCAAAACTCCGGCGTCTCCCCCATTCCCTCCGGCCGCGGTCGGGAGGCTGAGGCAGGAAAAGCCAACACTAGGATTAACACTGATTCATGGAGAGACCTTCGTCTGGTCAGCTAACATTACTGCCAAGCAGGTGAAATATAGAGCCGTGATGTGCATTCCAAGCAAAAAATACTATTAAAAAATCACTGGCTATTATTCGATTATACAAAATGTGTTACTATCTATGTGCAGATTCAGATACTAAATACTAAATAAAAATCAACTAATAAACTGTGCTGTATTAAGTAGTATATCATTATTACACATACAAAGTAGTTAAAATGAGCACCTTTACCAGTTGCAACATTATAGTGATGAACACATTAATGCATCAATAATTATAATACAATAATATACCATAATATATATTATTGTGAAATGGGCCATTCTGCATAATGAGTAGGCTGCTTTTACTTTTGGTACTTTAAGAATATTTTGATGCTAATAGGGACCCTTTTGAAAATGGC
Organism: Sebastes fasciatus; assembly: GCF_043250625.1. Lineage (NCBI taxonomy): Eukaryota > Metazoa > Chordata > Actinopteri > Perciformes > Sebastidae > Sebastes > Sebastes fasciatus. Next base: position 2,561,461 of record NC_133806.1, read on the forward strand.
CATGCCAGTTTTTCCTCGGAGCGTTTGGAGCGTTATTTAACCTCCTTCTCGACAAGCTCAAATGACACCAATTAATTCATCAGGTTTTATAGTCTCATATGATACCAGTATCTTCACTCTAACTTTAAAACTGAGAACGCTACAACCTAAAAATCGCAAGTTGCGTTAATGCGTTAAAGAAATTAGTGGCGTTAAAACGAACTTGCGATAACGCGTTATTATTGCGTTAACTTTGACAGCTCGACTAAATATGGAGTCTTTTTGGACAAGGAGATCAAACAGAGCGTTTCAGACAGAGGGTGTAAAGAGGTGCTGCAGCACAGCCGGTAGAAGAAAAGTAAAGTGTTTTTTTGAACATTAAAGCATGTAAACATGTTCTAGTAGAAACCTAAAATACAAGTATGAACCTGAACATCATCTTAATAGGTTCTCTTTAAAAGGTCCTACATGTTCATACACAGACTGAACAGTAAAACGTCAGCAGTGATTACTGGACTTCAGCAGAGGTTCTGGTCTGTTTAAAGACCACATGGTTACTGAATGTAACCATGGTTCTATGATGATTCTATCTCTCAATGAGAGAACAAACTCTTTCTGATCAGATTTGATGGTACGACAGTTTGATGGATGAGGACCACTGTCTCTATACATGTTGTGATGCTGTCAGCTGTAATCCAGCTTTATTTCCTGGAGACATGAACACAACAACAACATCTTCTTCACATCAACTCTAACACATGATCACAACAAGCTTCTGGCTGATCTGATTGGCTGACTGTTCTCTCTCTCTCTCTCTCTGTGTGTCACCGTTCTCCTCTCACAGCTTAACTGAGGAAACACATCACAACAATACTGATGAAACTAGCATGGACCAACTCCGACTGTCTACTTACTCAAGAGTCTCCAGTCTACAGAGTGGACTCTTCACAAGATCAGACAGCAGCTTCACTCCTGAATCCTGCAGGTTGTTGTATCTCAGCTCCAGCTCTCTCAGATGGGAGGGGTTGGACTTCAGAGCTGAGGCCAGGGAAGCACAGCTGATCTTTGACAACCTGCAGTCACTCAATCTGAATAAAGAATAAATGATGAAGATAAAAATCACTTTAAATCAGATGTGTTCAGGTTTTAAATGTGTAGCTCAACATCACTATGTCCTAATCAATGAGCTTTTCCCTAAAATGAGTACAGTGACTTTGTCATTGTGTTATTGTGGATCATCATAATGTCAGCCTTCTACAGACATCATCCAAATGTCACCACAACATTCATACACCTGTTCATGTCAACACACATCAATAACATGCTGCTGATCTCTCTAAAATCAAATTCCATACTGCATAGGAACCCTGAGTATTAGTTCAGAGGATCTTCTGTATCCAGATGTGACCATTTACCAACAATGATAAACATTCATTTACTTTAACAATAGTGGATTTTTTCTACACTTTCTTTAAGAAACACAAGTCTTTAGTGACTGCAGACTGAATTTAGTTCAAGAAACATGAAAATATGAAGAAAAGGACATTAACAACTTTATGGATGTAAGTTATGTTTGTTCATAAATCAGGTTCAATTGTTAATTAAACATATAAGATCTATTATAGTAAAAGAGAGTCAGTGAACTGACCTCAGAGTCTCCAGTCTACAGTGTGGACTCTCCAGAAAACCACAAAGCAGCTTCACTCCTGAATCCTGCAGGTTGTTGTTACTCAGATCCAGCTCTCTCAGATGGGAGGGGTTGGACTTCAGAGCTGAGGCCAGAGAAGCACAGCTGATCTCTGACAACCTCCACCACCTCAATCTGAATCAAGAATAAATGATGAAGATAAAAATAATTTTATAATCCAATCAGATGTGTTCAGGTTTTAAATGTGTAGCTCAACATCACTATGTCCTAATCAATGATCTTTTCCCTAAAATGAGTAGAGTGACTTTGTCATTGTGTTATTGTGGATTGCTACGGTCCATGTCTGAACCGTCCTGTGTATTTGTCTGCTTAACTGTGGTGCAGTATTTAATTCATTCTGTCAATTAAGGCTGGTCAACACGTCATTCGCTTCTCTTGAGGGATTCCCGCCTGGGTCACGCCTCCGGACCGTCCCACCTGTGTTTGTGCCCAGTCTTCCCCAACTTCAACTGGCCCCTCCCCCCTTTCTCGCCTTCGGTCCCAGCCACCAATCAGCAGCCTGCATGATCCACCGCCTCACCTGATAAGAGCCTCTTCGTGAAAGTGACAGGGCGGCTGTGATTTCATCTGAGCAGTCCACCTCTGTGTCTCTCTATTGTATGTTAACTTGCGTGATAGTCAGAGTAACTTTGTTAATGCGTCTGTTTAAAGGTTAACTTGTGTAAGAGACACTCGTTAAGTGGTTCAGGAATTTGGGGCAGTAGCATAATTTATTTAGAAATACATTCCTTACAATAAGTGTGCATCACATGTAGTGTTTTAAATGTCTGGCTGAGGGTAGCTGTGAGGGTGAATCCCTCAGTGCCACAACGGAGCTAATGACGCATGCAGCCCCGGGTGTTGCATTCGAGCCAGAGGGCCGGGTGAAGACACCGGTTACCCTGCCCTGTTACGATCCCATCTCTCCTGGTTTTTCGGGATCTCGAGATGAGGCTCGGTTGAAAGTGCGCCTAGCTCGCCTAAAGCTGGAGGCTCAAGAAAAGGCACAGAAAAGTCAAGCGCAGCTTGAGTTCTGCCTACAAGTTAAGAGAATGGAAATAGAGGCAGAAGATGACCGTACTGTGCGGATTTTACGCGACACAGCTTGTTCCCAAACCGTCATGTTAGCCAGAGTGTTGCCATTTTCAGATCAGTCTGCCTGTGGCTACAGTACTGCATTAAGTGGTATTGAAATGGGTTGTGTCTCGCGGCCCCTGCACCATGTGTATGTGCGATCTAAATTAATCTGTGGTCGTTTAACTGTTGCTGTCTGTCGACTTTACCAATCAGTGAACTGACCTCAGAGTCTCCAGTCTACAGTGTGGACTCTCCAGAAAACCACACAGTAGCTTCACTCCTGTATCATACAGGTCGTTGTTACTCAGATCCAGCTCTCTCAGATGGGAGGGGTTGGACTTCAGAGCTGAGGTCAGAGAAGCACAGCTGTTCTCTGACAACCTGCAGAGTCTCAATCTGAATAAAGAATAAATGATGAAGATAAAAATCACTTTATAATCCAATCAGATGTGTTCAGGTTTTAAATGTGTAGCTCAACATTACTATGTCCTAATCAATGAGCTTTTCCCTAAAATGAGTACAGTTACTTTGTCATTGTGGATCATCATAATGTCAGCCTTCTACAGACATCATCCAAATGTCACCACAACATTCATACACCTATTCATGTCAACACACATCAATAACATGCTGCTGATCTCTGTGTTCATCAGTGTGTGTGCTGAAGGATCAATATCAATGATCAGACATTATTTGTGGAATACGTTGAAACAAATAGAAACTAGAGAAATATTTCTACTTCATGAAGTAAACTTGATCAATGTAAAACAAATATTAGTTCAGTTGATCTTCTGTGATGATAAACATTAATTTACTTGAACAACTAACAGTGGACATTTTCTACACTTTCTTTAAGAAACAAGTCTTTAGTGACTGCAGAATGAATTTAGTTCAAGAAACATGAAAATATGAAGAAAAAGACATTAACAACTTTATGGATGTAAGTTATGTTTGTACATAAATCAGCTTCAATTGTTAATTAAATATATAAGATCTCTAATAGTAACAGAGAGTCATTGAACTGACCTCAGAGTCTCCAGTCTACAGTGTGGACTCGAGACAAGATCAGACAGCAGCTTCACTCCTGAATCCTTCAGCCCGTTGATACTCAGCTCCAGCTCTCTCAGATGGGAGGGGTTGGACTTCAGAGCTGAGGCCAGAGAAGCACAGCTCTTCTCTGACAATATGCAGTCACTCAATCTGAATAAAGAATAAATGAAGATAAAAATCACTTTACAATCCAATCAGATGTGTTCAGGTTTTAAATGTGTAGCTCAACATTACTATGTCCTAATCAATGAGCTTTTCCCTAAAATGAGTAGAGTGACTTTGTCATTGCGTTATTGTGGATCATCATAATGTCAGCCTTCTACACACATCATCCAAATGTCACCACAACATTCATACACCTAGTCAAGTCTGGAATTAGTAATATTGTGATATGGCATAAGTGTCGTCTTTTCTTGGTTTTAAAGGCTACATTACAGTAAAGTGATTATTATTTTCTGAACTTACCAGACTGTTCTAGCTGTTCTATTATTTGTCTTTTACACTTAGTCATTATATCCACATTACTGATGATTATTTATCAAAATGTTTTTAAATATTTTGTGAAAGCACCAGTGGTCAACCCTACAATATCGTCGCAATATCGATATCGAGTTATTTAGTAAAAAATATTGTGATATTTGATTTTCTCCAAGTCACCCAGCCCTAATACATATAACTGAGACTGCTGAAGCCTCCGAGTTTTAGATAAACTTTACAGGTCATTTTACACAGAACAAGACTGCGGATTTAGTCCTCATCTCTTAACACTCAGGTTATACAGGGATTGCTTCACAGACAGAAGGAATGATGACAGACATCAATAACTCTTTGAATGTACATATGAACATGCAAGTATTGTATTGAGACAGACTTGAAAAAAATATGAACCTCTAAAGATGTTTCTGATGCAGAATATTTATTAGTTTTTTGTTGTAATCTAAATGTCTGCGGCTTCAAATAATTAGACAATGCTGACATGAAAACAGAGCACAGTTAGATCTGCTGTCAAAAAGAACGTCGGAATAACTTAGAACCAAAGAAACCTCTAATTTGATAGTGTCATTCATAATCATCACTTATGTGCCATTAAATTGGTGCAATACGTGTTTGTTGAAGAGTGCTGCACCTTTAGACATGTTCAAATAGATTGCTGCAGGAATGAGTCCTAAAACCCAGAAATGAGTTAGCATTTCAGCAATTCCTGTTCCCTCGTCTGGAGGTCAACGGGTTTTTTTAATGGGATTTTAGTTAGATGCCTGAAATAAGGTCTGTGGTTAAAGGTCCAGTGTGTAGGATCTGGCAGTATCTAGTGGTGAGGTGAGGTGATTGCAACCAACTGAAGCCCCTCCTATGTGCCAAGCGTGTTGGAGAGCTACGGTGGCCGACGCAAAAACGTGAATGTCCCTCTCTAGAGCCATCTGGAGCAGAGCTAGTAGAGAGTGTGTGTACAAACTACATAACCTACAGTCAGTGAACTGACCTCAGAGTCTCCAGTCTACAGTTTGGACTCTCCAGTCCAGCAGACAGCAGCTTTAGTCCTGAATCCTGCAGGGTGTAGTTGCTACTCAGCTCCAGCTCTCTGAGATGGGAGGGGTTGGTCTTCAGAGCTGAGGCCACAACTTCACAGTGAGTAGCTGAGATCCGACAGTGAGAAAGTCTGTGACGACACAAAAATGACAAAATATGTTATTATGCAAGAGGACAGTTTATATTTACTTCATGCATTTGATGACTAAACAGTTTGATATATACTTCTTTGATTAACATTTGCTCTTCACATCAGCATTCAGCTAATCTTATCTCACTGTTTGACATGAAACAATAATTCTCAAACCTGCGGACTTTTAATCTTTGTTTTTCTTTAATCTTGGAGATGAAGAAAGAGAAAATTAAGCTACATTGAGGCTTCTCTAATGTCCAGCCTGTCAAGTGTGATCTGATCCCAGGTCTGTCTCCACAAAGTTAGCATGAGGCCTTCTTGATTGGAAAAGCACATTAAAACTCAGTGAATAAGTAATAATAATACAGTTGAGAAAGTTGACCTCTCTTTGCTGCTACCTGCTGCTGTCAGGTTCACGTTTGACTGCTGCCAAACGGTAGAGAAATTGAACAAATCGCGTAATAATATTAGACCTGTACATAATTAAACATTTTTATAATTAGATACTTTGATGACTGCATGGTGTTTTGTCATTAACACTCTTTTCTGAGCATCAAGCGTATTCATCTCACAAACACAATTAAAGAACCAATAAGGTTGCATTATTTTCAACATAATATCATCAGAAAGATGATATCAGTGTATCAGCATTAAAAACATAACATTGATCTTTGGTGTGTATAAGATCTATTAAAAAGTCTTAATTCTACCATTCTGCTGTTATATATTCATCAGACCGCTGTTATTGGTGGAAGCTGTGTATTTCCTGTTACTACTCTTCTCTACATCAACAAGAGAGAGAAACAGAGAGGTGGAGACAGAATCTCACTTCTTACTGTGCTGTGAGAAATATAAGGATGCGAGAGATGTTTTCTTTGAAAAATTAAATAGCATATATCCCGAGTTCATCCATCTCCCCAATCCTCAGAAAATACCATATTTATGTGGGGAGAACAATCAATGTACAATATTAGTTGCAATATATGTTGACTGTTGCCGTACAATAAAAGGTGCTACAAGCTCTAAACATGTTTCTGATTGACTACATCTGTAAAAGAATGTGTATTTAAAATGTATTTGGTATTTTGTGATTAAGATTATTTTGTGATTATGTAATTTAGCTTTGGCAATAATGTAACCTGAACATTCATGTCAATAAAGCTTATTTGAATTTGAAACACCGGAGTTTCCTTCTTTGAGTAAAAGAATAAAAGGAAAGATTTAAAAACAAGATGATGGAACACAACTTGAATTCATGAGCAATAAAATGCACCATTGCTCGATTCAACACACTCAGGGGTTTTACAACGACAATCTTTGTCTCGTATGATCAGTAGTTTACGGTGGCTAATGCTAGAGTTGCTGGTCCGGTCCGGTGTACGAGCTTAAACCGGTTTGATTTTATGCTAACCGACGGAACCGACATTTGCCATTATGACACGTTCTGGAAAATTAAAAAGTAGCCGACATCAACAACCTGTGCCGACAAAGTCACAGTGCTAAATCCAGCCTGTATTGCATCACAAACAAGCAATATGACAACGTGATTAATGTTATATTATATTATGTTGGTTTATAAACAAGAAGAAGTTTGTTTACTGTTTTTTGGGGTGACAAGACATGACAGAGCTGGTCTCAAAGAAAACTAAAACTGCGGCAACATTTTGGATTTGAAGGCAATGACAGAGATGAGCCCTAAAACACACGAGGTAAGGTGTAATGTGGTGCAAGGCCTATTGAAAGCAAACCCCAGCACCAGGGCTCTGATCCCAGGACCGCCCTGACTTCCTGCCGGATCAGCAAACGTACTGTTGCTGCCGTTACACCGGTTAGACCCAGCGCTCCACCAGCCAGCTGATCTTTTTTTTTTTTTTTCATTTGTTTTACCAGGTTCACATGTCGTCTCCATCACCAAAAAATATAAATAAGAAAAAACTGTAAAATGTAACAATTATTAGTAATAAATAGAATAAGTGTGTTCATTAACTCGACAGCTAGAAACACAACCTACTGAAACATTTTTAACTCAACATTGGAAACAGCTCAAAAATATCTGTGAGAAAATACAACTGACATATTTATGTAATAAACACGTGGAACACTTATAAGAATATTATATTTTAAGAATAATTTATAGTGTGTATACTTGAAGAACTACACTGATCTATAAGGTAATCACATCTGGACTTACAGAGCTTTTCTGCAGTTCCTCACAGCTGGAATCAGTCTCCATCGTCCCTCATCTGTTGTGTTGTACTTCTTCAGGTCCAACTCATCCAGAACCTCCTCTGACATCTGCAGCATGTAGGACAGAGCTGAGCAGTGGATCTCAGTGAGTTTCTTCTTTGTTCTGTCCACTGACTTTAGGAACTCTTGGATCTCCTGATGTACCGTGTGGTCATTCATCTCCGTCAGACAGTGGAAGATGTTGATGCTTCTGTCAGGAGAGGTTTTGGTATATCTGTTCATCTCCTTCAGGTTATTGATGATTCTCTGCATGATTTCGGGACTGCTCTTTGTCGGACCCAGCAGACCTCCTAAGAGCTTCTGGTTGGACTTCAGAGAGAGGCCATGAAGGAAGCGAACAAACAGGTCCAGGTGGCCATTTTTACTTTCAAGGGATTTCTCCATGACTCTCTTCAGGAAGTTCTCCAGGGTTGAATGAGCATAGTCTTCTCCCAGGAAGGCCTTCAGTACCTCTGTGTTGCTGCTTGTGAAACAGTGGAACATGTAGACTGCAGCCAGAGACTCCTGAATGCTCAGGTGAACAAAGCAGTAGACTGTTTTCTGGAAGATCACACACTCTCTTTTGAAGATCTCTGTACAAACTCCTGAGTACACAGAGGCCTCTGTGACATCCAGACCACACCGCTCCAGGTCTTCTTGGTAGAACATGATGTTTCCTTTCTCCAGATGTTCAAACGCCAGCCTCCCCAGCTTCAGAAGAACTTCCCTGTCAGTCTTCGTCAACTCCTGTGGACTCGTCTCATGTCCCTCACCATACTTCTGCTTCTTCCTCTTTGTCTGAACCACCAGGAAGTGTGAGAACAGGTCAGTCAGGGTCTTGGGCAGCTCTCCTCTCTGGTCTGTAGTCAACATCTCTTTCAGAACTGTAGCAGTGATCCAGCAGAAGACTGGGATTAGACACATGATGTGGAGGCTCCTGGATGTCTTGACGTGTGAGATGATTCTGCTGGACAGCTCTTCATCACTGACTCTCCTCCTGAAGTACTCCTCCTTCTGGGCGTCAGTGAAGCCTCGTACTTCTGTTACCCTGTCAACACATGCAGGAGGGATCTGATTGGCTGCTGCAGGTCGGGAAGTTATCCAGACGAGAGCTGAGGGAAGCAGATTCCCCTGGATGAGATTTGTCAACAGCACGTTGACTGATGACTTCTGGGTGACATCAGACACAACCTCGTTGTTCTTGAAATCCAGTGAAAGTCTGCTTTCATCCAGGCCGTCAAAGATGAACAGAACTTTACAGACAGCGAGCTTCTCTACTGTGACCTTCTGTAATGTTGGATGGAAAACATGGAGCAGCATGAGAAGACTGTACTGCTCATCTCTGATCAAGTTCAGCTCCCTGAACGAAAGCAGAATCACCAGACTGACATCTTGGTTTTCCAAGCCCTCTGCCCAGTCCAGAGTGAACTTCTGCACTGAGAAGGTTTTTCCAACGCCAGCGACGCCGTTCGTCAGAACGACTCTGATGTGTCCCCGTTGGTCAGGTAAGGCTTTAAAGATGTCGCAGCACTTGATTGGAGCGTCATGGAGGGTGTTCTTCTTGGAAGCTGTCTCAAGCTGCCTCACCTCATGTTGGGTATTAACCTCTTCACTCTGTCCCTCTATGATGTAGAGCTCAGTGTAGATCCTGTTGAGGAGGGTTCCACTTCCTGTTTCATCAGTTCCTTCAGTCACACGTTCACATCTCTCCTTCAGACTGATCTTATGTTCATCTACAACCTCCTGCAGACCTCTATCTGCTGAAAGAGAGAGACAAAGTTTAAGACAAAACAAAGAAACGTATTATTTCCAATGCCAATATGAAAATAATCAACATAAGAACATATACAGAAGTAAAGGTTATAAAGTCATCATCCCTTCTTGAAGTAAAAAATAACGTCAAAGTGATTCTTACATTTATTTTTAATAGTTTTTCAACAAGTTGCTCCGCAGGACAGACCTATGGTTTTAAGTTAGAGAAGGAGACTGTAGCAGGAAAGCTAATGTTGTTTAAAGTCTGTGGCTCCTGTTCAGTTCAGTTCAATTCATAACAGAAGTTATCTTAAGACGCTTTTCATATAGAGCTGAGGCCTGTACTATGAAGCAGGATCAGGGGTTAGCGAGGTAACTTCAGGGTTTAACCCTTCACGGTTTTCCGTTCTACGAAGGTGGTTCACTTCTTACCGGGGTAGATCGCCATGGTAACTGATGCTGAACACCTATCCTGCTCCGGAGCAGGTTATGTTCCAGATAAGAGATCAACTCGTATAAAAGCACCACCTACTGACCAATCACAGCTGAGTGCGCAGAACAACACAGTTTAAACTGACAAATGCAGGAAGGACAGCTGGATTTATGCTGTGGGTGTTCACCGCTTTGAATTATGTTTTTATATTTATTTTCTTTACTTGGTCTTGAGTCCGTTTCACACCGCCTGTAATGCAAAATTACATTGTATGTAATGATGTCTCTTTATGCAACAGTGGAAAGTTACTGTCTGTGTGCTCTTCGTCTCATGTAGTGGGAAAGTACTGAGTGTTGACTTTTACTGGGACACTGTCTGAGTTAAACAACTCCTTATCTGAGTTAAACAAATCCTTTTCTCACAGTCCCTGTTGTATATTTCTATATAGTCACATTGTAATAATCTCCTGCGGTGCACTCTTCTGCAGACTTTGTGTGACTCTGTATAACCAGTGCCTCTTCTTGCAAGAATAAAATACAACAAAGACATTTCATCTGTTCAAGATCCTTATTTCAACGTTCATTAGGACTCATCTCGGAATATTAATTGAATTTCCATTACACGCCGGAGACGGGGACGCAGCTGAAAGAAGGTTGAAATGGTCCTACACGCCGTGTACTTATTAATGGGCATAATGAGGTGTAATCCATTCATCCATAACACATCTAAAAGCTGTTTATATCTAGACAACTATATCTGACTTTTGAGTGTTCCGTTAAATTAATAAGTCTGTTAATTTACGCATTCACACATCGGGAGTTTTTTCTTTTGCCAGCTGTCCTTCCTGCATTTGGCAGCTTCAACCGTGTTACTTTTAGTCTGGATTAAGTGTTTAACTTCTTCGTATTTGTCTAATAATATAGTTTGCTCTTCCTTTGTAAAATGTGCCGCTCTGCCTGTCTGTCTGCAAGTCTGTGGACTTGTTCATGTCTGTGATTGGTCAGATGCTGCAGACACCGCTCCGTTCATGTGAAAACGTTCGTATCCAGATTGAGAAACCCTGGGTTGACGTACCGAGTTGATAACCAGCGTCGTAGGACCGCTTAGCGAGATCTCGGTTGTTAGGGTTAGTTAAGCCAGATAAGGAGACGATACCCTGGGTATGTTGATCTCTCTTCGTAGTACAGGCCTCAGGTCTAGACCGTGCTCTATAATTTAGAGACCCAACAAGAGCATTGTTATGCGACAATGGCAAGGAAAAACTCCCCTTTCGTCAGTGTGACTGTCTGACTGTGATAGAACAGTGATGTTGTTGCTTTACACAGTTTAATAGTTCTCCATCTTCATCTATGCTGATGGAAAACAAACATCGTTCTGATTGGTTAATGCAAAGACGGAGTGCTACCATAAAAACAAAACATAAAAATATAAATGTATTCCTTTTGGGTTCAGATTTTCTTTCAAAGGAGAACAAAGTACAAGTGATACAGAGCAGATGTGTATGATGGAGAAGATCTTAAACAGTTGTCACAACAACAGTCAGTGTATTAAAACAAGAAGTCCTGTTTCCAGACATGAAGACATCAGCAGACCGATCTACAGGCTTACTTTGTACAGTGCTGGTCTGACTGGCTGTCTGCAGTCGAGGTCTTGTTCTGGATCCGGACATCGGCTCCTCCACAGAAGCATGACTCCTCTTCTTCTCTCTGTGGACACATTACTTTATCACTAAAATCATTTGTTGATTGTTGAAGAATATCAAGATTTGTCCGATAACGTCTAGAAGCTCAGATGGTCACAGAGAAGAGTTAAAGTGTTGTTACTTTTCTGTTTGAATTCAGCATTCAGTCTGTAATGAAAATTTCTTTATTTTAACTCTCCTGCTTTAATAAACAAGAATTAGCTGCTTTTCCTGTCTGACTGTCTTATTAAACATTTAGTGATCTGGCTGAAGTTTGTTTATTAAAGAGGAACAACGGACATTTTTAAAACATTGATATGGAGGCTAAATAACATGATGGAAAAACTACTACAACTTGCTCATGTACGCTCATATTGAGAGGGCACGCCAGGAAACCACGAGGTGACAGCGTCATCACGGTAAACAGTAACTTCCTGTCAGTAGTGATATGAATAGAGTATAGAATTTAAACATTTGCAATATAAATAAACATGCCGTTACTTCTTCAATGTATTGTATGTATTAACAATAAACACTTCCAAGACAGGGAAACTGTGTCAGACCTTTCTGACTTCTTTAGTTTTCCAGTAGTTACAGTTTATACAAGTGCTGTCCACTGGAACGGAGATGTCCATGACAGGATTTCAGTGCATGTTGTGAGGGTCGTACTGCAGCTATCGACCATGTTAGCAACAGGCACGGCATATTGGTAGCTAGCTAGTTGGATAGTAAAATAACGTTAGCTATAACTAATTCCATACATACAGTCCGAGACTATTCTAGACCAAGTAGAGCGCAGATGGGAACAGTCTGATATACCTTACTGGTGTGGTGTTCATCACTGTGGAAACTACAAGCTAGCTGCTGCCCAAATCCTGTCATGCACCTCTCCGTTCCAGTGGACAGCACTTTAATAAACTATAATTACTGGAAAACTAAAGAAGTCAGAAAGGTCTGACACAGTTTCCCCGTCTTAGAAGTGTTTATTGTTAACACATACAATACATTCAGGAAGTAACAGCATGTTTGTTTATATTGCAAATGTTGAGATTCTATACTCTATTCATATCACCACTGACAGGAAGTTACTGTTTACCGTGATGATGCTGCCACCTCGTGGTTTCCTGGCGCGCCCTCTCAATATGAGCGTACATGAGCAAGTTGCAGTAGTTTTTCCATCATGTTATTTAGCCTCCAGAATAATATCAATGTTTTAAAAATGCCCGTTGTTCCCCTTTAATACAAACTCATCATTTTCTGCAGCTACTTCACAGTAAAAGTCCTCCATTAAAGAGAGCTGATTATGTCCTTTACTGATTCACAGTCACTTTGGGCAGCTTAGTTTGAGTTAGTTCAAGTTTGAACTGAGGTTAGAAGTAGTCTAAATATTGAGGTAGACCAGCGGTCTAAGACACACAGCATGTAACACTGGTGTTCTTGGGTGTTGTACAAATCTATTTTTGACCATTTCATGCACTTTGTTTTGTCAGCATACTTTTACACCAGAGATGTTTGTTCTTGCCCTCCAGAAAGTGGTGAAGAAAATCTAAGCTCAAAGGTCCACATTATAATGATCCAAAGCTTTCAACTCCAAGCTCTGAATCATTAGTAAGTGGACCTTTGAGCAGATTTTTCCTTCACCATATTTTACAGATGTAGTTAAAGAACAAACTCAAACCATCAACACATATAATCAAGGTGAGCAAATATTTTCTACAAATGCTTTTTCACCACATGTTGCACAATTATGATGTGCACTGATTCAAGATGACACCCAGCAGCTCATAACAGCTGATTTTAGGAGAAGTCAAACCAACAACATATTTTAAGGACAAAGCTCATTCTTCCAGATTTTGAATAGTCACAGATCTTTAGACCATTTCACAGTTGTAAACATAAACATTCCAGATGTGTCCCCGTTTATTTCCTGTTGCAGTGGATCTGAATGACATCAGCTGACAGGAAGTAAACATGGACCCCAAGCTTCTTAGCAATGCAATTCTGTTGAACCGGCCTTTACAGCAACTTATATGGATATTTTTTAAGTGTTATTTGTGAAATGGAGGTTCTCAGGTGTTTTGTTACAGAAATACAGTCAGTAGTTTGTAGCTATTAAACCCAGACTAAGATCCATCTTAGTTTGAAACAGTATCTGCACTAATAGTTCTGCATCAGGAATAGAAATCTTTTAGCAGAACATTTTGTCTCCATTCTCAATCCATCATCGTCCATCAGCTCAGTTTACAGTAAAAACAGTCTCTTACTTTGTGTTTGAGGGTCGAGGTTCATTACTGAAGTCTGGTGGATGATCTTTGGACCCGTCACTCTTCATAGACAGACAGTCTGGAGACTCTGCTCTGTCCTCCTCTTCCTCCACACAGTCACTCATCTTCTGATCTGAAGTCAGTCTGAGAGGTAAAACAGAAACACTGACTGTGAACACGTAATGCCGGGATCAGACTACACGATATTTTTGTCTTTGATGATGGTCAATAGGCTCGTTCAAGATGAGCCAGGCTGGCACAGAATCGATCCGTGCAATGCACGCCGGTTAGATTCGAGTCCGACTTGATGCCGACTCGCTCTGACGTCATGCACACGTGGGCAACGATAACTTCAAGAGATTGAGGTGGCCGCAGTTTTTAGAGCTCTCCACCGACAGCAAGTCCCAGGGCATTATAGGAAACGCCTGGCTCGCGCCTGATCAAAGAGCTGATTGCTCTTAGTTTTGACAGAAAAACACCACGTGTGTAGAAAATCACAACTTTCTGTGTAATTGTAATATTTAACACTAGATTGTAGGATATTAGTCTCATTTTGTGCAATGAAGGTTTCATCTGTTAACAAACATATCTTGTGTGGTTTATAATAATAACTATTATTATAATAATGAAGGTTATCTATATATAACACTTATCAAAACGAGTGCTCAGTATGTGCTTTACAAGGCGGACATAAAAATAACAAAGGATATAATATAATGCCAGATAAACGCACATTTCCACATAGATTTACAAAGAAATATAAATAAATCCCAACATGGCCTGAAAACTACAAGTGGCCTACAGATGGGATCTAACAGGAAGTGACTTTTTCTGTGACTTCCTGTAAATTCCGTGAAGGCTGCTGGAAACGGCTGGAAACTGTCCGACTTGACTGCAGCTTTAAGTCACCTCCTCCTGCTGCTGCCGCCTGATCTCCTCTACTTTCCAGGCGAGGAGCAGTTCATCTCGAACGAGCCTAATGCTTGGGTAATGATAATTTAGCATATTCCCGCAATTAGTACCTTTTTTGACTCCGTCATGGTACTCCATCGACAGGAAGTAATACACAAATACACACACACACACGCACACAAACAGTATACAGTATAATAAAACCATCCAGCTGGTCACTTCTCTTTAAATCTCTGCTTGTTTTCTTGGCTTACAGCAGGTTTAATGAGGATTATTCAACCAGTCACGACTTTGTGTTCACAGAAGAATCAAACTGTTGAGTTCATTCTAACATTTCTCTCCTCTACAGTCCACAGGTAGGAAACTGACTCAGAGAGTTTGACAGTAAAATAATAAAATGTTGGATTAATACCAGCGTCGGCGTTAGGGGCCTTGGGGTTCCAGGCCCGCCAAAAAAGGTCACTGTGGCCCCTCATCTGAATTCTCTCCTGACAAAAACACTGAACTGAAATAACAGCTAGGCTATAAGTAAGATTAAGTCATACTGTTTGGTAATGGAAGGATTTAACACTACAATGTAAAATAAAGCACAAAACAGTGATAGTTTTGCATTTAGGAAACAACTAAGACATGTACTTGGGCTTGATTACATCGTTTTTCTATTGGATGGTCCTAACTGATTAGTTTAGATAAAATGAGCCGAGAAAACCGGGTCAGTTGTCCTGGATGTAAATGAAGATATTAACTTGATTACTGACACTTTTAGCACAAGCATTGATGCTCGTAGTTACTGTTTATGCGTAGCGTTCACTAGCGAATCTTTATTACAAGCTGTCAAAAAATATAACAGCCACCTCACTAATGGTTCAAATAAAACAAGAACACACAGCACAAAGAGACAACTATGGAAACTCTGGGAAATATGAGCCGTCACTACAATATTTCAGTAAGAAGCCTCGTTTTGATCCGCTCCGTTTGCCATTTGTGTGACATTTAGTCTTTATTGACTTAAATAGTGGTTATGAAGAAATCAGTCAGACTGTTAGATTAATGTGTTGTTTAACTCCGTTTATCTCGGCACCTGTCTGTGTGCGCATTTTGACCCTGGCACGAGCAAGACGCAGGGCGGGCCTGAGGAGTTATCTGTAGCCTCCAGTACCTCCTCATTCCACTACAGAAACCATAATAAGGCCTGAGGAGTTATCTGTAGCCGACAGTACCTCCTCATTCCACTACAGAAACCATAATAAGGGTGCAGCTGGCTGGAGAAGATCACAGATAACAACCTAACTGCTGTTGGCTATATCGTATGTTATTTCCAGTAATAATATAAAATGTGTGTTTTCTGATTAAAAAGTACACAAACGTAGGAAGATAACCACTCCAAAGATGGGTTAGTTGTTAAGTATCCAGCTGCAGTCTGATCTGGAGCTCAAAGCTGATATGTACGTGGTTTGCAGTGGCGGCCGGCCAATAGAGTCACACACAAAAAAACATTACTACTACTACAAATAATAATAATAATAATAATAATAATACAAATTATACAAATTGTCAATATTTGTGTGTTTTAAATATGAAATGCACGCAGTAATATGTGTAATTTGATTGTAATGTGATTATATTTTGTATTAATAATCTGAAAAGTAACTAAAGTTGTCAGATAAATGTAGTGGAGTAAAACAGTCTAATATTTCCCTCTGAGAGGTAGTTGAGTAGAAATAGAAATTAGCAGAACATGGAGATACTCAAGTAAAGTAGAAGTACCTCAAAATTGTATTTAAGTACTTAGTTACATTCCACCACTGAGTACATGTTATACTGTTGTGTTTTTCAAAGCATTATTTACTCTTCCTGTTGGAATAAAATAATTGTTAATTATTTAACTGCAAAGTAGTAATGTGTTTTTGCATTAAATGATAACAGGATGTTTGCTGAAACGGATCGGATGTTGCTCCACCCAGAAAACCTTCCACCAGCCGCCACTGACGGTTTGTTTACATGATGCAACAGAAGAGCAGCTAAAAATAAAAGCTAAAATAGAATATAACACACAAGAGTAAAAGCTCTAGTGCAGTATATAAGATCATTATCTGGTTTAATAAAAGGCAGCAGCAAAAAGGAAAGTTTGAAGCTTTCCAGATATTTGGTGCAAAAAAAGTGAAAGCTGCTTCTGCATGTTTAGTTGTGACTCTGGGGACACTAAGCAGACCTGATCCAGACGACCTGAGAGGTCTGGATGGTTCAGAACATAGAAGTATTTTGGCCCTAAACCATTTAGTGCTTAACACTCACCCTGCTTCAGTCTTCACTTGTCCTCCTTCTGCTCTGCTTCTTCATCTCAAAATGGTTTCTGGACTGACTCTCAGGGTCATCCCTCCCTCTGTTCTCATGAGCCTGGATCACATGGTCAGTGTGCCTCCTCCTCTCTCCATTTAAAGGAAATCAGCTCAGTTTTGTGACTGTGTGTGTTCACAGCCATTTAACATGTTTAAATCTAATTCTCTCGCTTCTTGATCTCTCCTCGCACATTTCTTGTTTGTTTTTTTCATTGACTGGATTTTGTGCAGTTTTATTTATGTGCAAATAAATAAATAAAATAAAATAAAATGTGTTAATAAGAATCTCTCTTGGCTTGAACAGGCTGAACCCTCTTAGACCGACAACAGACCAGTTTTAGTCTTCTTTAGGGGGGTCCAGGGGGTCTTTAGGGGGAGATAGCAGGTCAACAGTAGATGTCACATAGAAGTGGTGTACATCATCTGAAAGGTGGGAACCTGGAGATTAATTTGAGATGCAGCTCAGCACTGTGTGACAAGTTGTTCTAGTCATGAATCAGAAATAAACATTAATGAATCAATTAATTAAATAAATATTGAAAGTGTATAAGGGTTTAGAACATTACGATAGAAGTATATGATGGCCATCCCCATGCTCTATTATGTCTCATAAATTGTTGCAGCAATTTCATTTAAATAAAGTCATAAAAAAGTCATAGTATAGTAAAGGGGTCAGCAACCTGCGGCTCTTTAGCTCCTCTCCAGCGGCTCCCTGTGGATTTATAAAAATGGAAATTCATTTTTATTTATCATTGTTGTAGGTCTATGGTACGACGGTACGATGGAGTATTAGGGCCACATTGAGGGAAAACATTTTTTTTAGTAAGTCGTAATATGAGAATGAAGTCAAAGGTTTACGAGAAAAAAAGTCGTAGCATTATGAGGATAAAGACATATTATAAGGTAGTAATTTTATGTTTTCTTTTTTTCTCGTTATGACTTTATTCTCATAATGTTCCGACTTTTTTCTTGTAATATTACAACTTTGTTCTGGAAATCTCAGATGTTTTTTCCCTCAATGTGGCCCTAATACTCCGTAGTACATTGTCTCTTTGGCCCTCACTGCATTAGACTTATATACTATATACTTAGACGATAAACTGTGTTACCTTCATCACAATGCTCAAAATATTGTTTATTTTCTTTGCCTAAAATGGCTCTTTTGATAGTAAAGGTTGCTGATCCCTGGTATAGATTCAAGATTCAAGATTCAAGATGTTTATTGTCACGCTGGTTGTACAGGTACAAACGTGTGAAATACTTTTTGCTGGGAAGCTCCATTAAAATAATAAATTATATTACATTTACATTACAATTATAAAAGGAAATACTTTATACAAGGTCATATTAAGAACATATACAGGCATATTAAGAACATATGTATTAAGAATATATACAGTATAAGATATATTTTTGTGTAAGAATGTGTCGAATTAATTATCGATTTAAAAGTCTGATGGCCTGGGGGAAAAAACTGTTCCTCAGTCTGCTGGTGGGAGTCCTGGGGGTCCTGTATCTCCTGCCAGAGGGCAGGAGGGAGAACAGGCTGTTGTGGGGGTGTGTCGTGTCCTTAATGACCCTCAGGGACTTCCTGAGGCACCGCTGGGTGTAAAGCTCCTGCGGGCTGGGCAGCTCGCACCCGGTGATGTGTTGGGCCGAGCGCACCACACTTTCCAGCGCCTTACGGTCCACGTTGGTGCAGCTGCCGTACCAGGTGGTGAAGCAGCCTGTCAGGAGGCTCTCTACGGTGCCCCGGTAGAAGTCCCTGAGGATTTGTGGTTTCAGTCTGAAAGTCTTGAGTCGCCTCAGAGCGTACAGTCTCTGCTGGGCCTTCATGACTACAGTGTATAGTATGTAGAAAAAAGGAAAGAGTCTCTCTCAAGGAGAAGTCTCTTTATGAAATCTGGCGAGGTGACGTGTTGCCGGAGGACAGCGGTGGAATAGAGGAACACATCCATGGTGGAAACCAGAGTGTTTGTTGTGTTGGAGGACAGAAAAGCGTAGCTTAGTGTTCATCATCTAACAGATGTTCAATGTCATGGCTGAATATTTAGATGATTGATGATGAGTGTGGAGGAGCTCTTTGAGTTCGATGGACGCCTGTATTTATTTGAGCCACAGTATACGGAGGTTCAGACACCCTGCAATAATAGAATACAAGTAGAGACGTAGAAATGGAAATACTCAAGGAAAGTGCAAGTATTTAGTTTTTTTAACTCCAGAAAGTTCAGCAAAGGTCAGGTGACTACAATGATCTGCTTTTTACTCACCTCTTCAAACCTGTAGGACGGCTGCCAGAGTGTTGAGTGGGGAATGTGTGGAGGTACTGAATAGTGAGCCTACTTAAATAAACCTGCTGTATATTCTCCAACTGAAGAGGTAGAACTGCTCCCGTACTGATGCTGATAATCACTGAGACTCATTTATCAAATATTCTGTTTTTATTCAAAAACTAAAATCACACTTCACAATCATTACAGTGACCAAAACACTGCACTCAGATCAGTTAAAGCAGCACCTCATTGAGCGGTTTGTTTCAAAGACTTCAGAGCTGGAAGGATGTCGTCCAGGTGACTCACTCCTGAAAAACACAAACTCTCTGTATTAGTATACGTTGCTTTATGGCTTTAGTCTTGTATTGTTACTGTGTCATATTTACCCAGAGTGTGTAAAATGTCCATGATGAGGGCGTGGAAAGCAGGGAAGAACTCCTCATGCTGCTTCACTTTGACGATGATACTGAGAAACAACAGCAGTTTATATCATTACTGTGGCCCTGCAGATAAAAGGTGATATTCTGAACAACATTTGAAGGCTCTGTGTGTGTGTGTGTGTGTGTGTGTGTGTGTGTGTGTGTGTGACTGCAGTGGCTTAACCACAATGTGTGTGTATTGGTGCTCATGTGGTGTACGTGCATGCATGAGTGTATTGGAGAGTGCTGCTTTGTGTGTGGCAAATATGATGTGAGAGTAGGGAGAAATTAACTCTGACCAGAATTACAGTGTATTACTCAGTGTGGAAGTGCTGCTGACACAACCCTCTAATTACTTTAACTAAATGAGTCTCAGGGCGGAAGACTGAATAAAAAAGAAAAACTAGGATGCTAAACCTCTGCACGGTGCCATCTTCATGTGTCACCACATAAAATTGTTGGTGGTTACATGGTGGTTGCCTTGCAAAACTCCCAAAACACAAGTAGAACAGAGTGAAACAACACAGAAACAACATATGCGGAAGTCAGTGTTGTAAATCAAAGTTCAATAATGAATCGGCGCTAGAAGACTGATGTCCAAAACTCCCGTCAAAACAATCTGCATACACTACCGGAGCAACCAGATTTATGACGAAGAAAACATATCCAACATGTGCTTCTTTTCATTCTGGGAAAAGGTGAATGTCTACACACACACACACACACACACACACACTGCAACAAAGTGCACATCAATCTAAAAGAGCTGGATACGGCACAGTGAGTCAGCTTTACCTCTGTGTTGCTAGCTTTGTGACTTTCTTGCTAGATTTAGCATTTATTTATTTATTTTTTTAAACGGACTGTTTGTAACTTCTTACACGTATAAATCAATCCGGGTCGGTGTCCCATGTGCGCTTGAGTGTGGCTACGCTATTCAGACGTTGTGAAGTGACGGGGCTCCGCAGAGAGAAACGTTATCGTCTCTGACCAAAACTCCGGCGTCTCCCCTGTTCCCTCCGGCCGCGGTCGGGAGGCTGAGGCAGGAAAAGCCAACACTAGAATCAGCATTGATTCATGGAGAGACCTTCATCTGGTCAGCTAACATTACTGCCAAGCAGCTGAAATATAGAGTGATATTGTGCTTTTAGCTGACGTGTGTCTCCTCACTGTTTTGAGCGATGCTCGTTCATGTCTATGTAGAGCGAGCACAAGCGCGAGCAACAGGACGCTGACTTTCGTTGACTTAACGGCCACGGGTGTCGCTGTTAACAAGCAATTTCTGATTCTTACAAACAGTCCCTTTAAAGCTACGATAGAAGTTAAAGAAATGAACTTCAACCAGATTCACTGCTGGATAAATGTTGTTTTTTATATCACTGTTTTCATTATTTTATTTTATCAATAAAAAACTCACATTGTGTAGGTTTAAACATTAATAGCATTACTCATACATTGCTATGCACTAATGTATTATATTCATGCCACTTGTGTTTACACAGACAACATCTATTGCTCTCCAAACCAACCATACACCCACACATACAGTACACACACACACACACAGGCATATTGTAATCATTGAAGACAGTGAGATGGAAGGGCTGCATTCTTCCAGCCCCGCTGAGCCTCGGCGAGCAGAGTAGCAGAGAAATGTCTCAGATCACTGTACTCTGACATGTTTGGCTGACCTGATAGGAATTCACTGATAAGAAAGAAAAGATGCAGCACACTGAGAGGACCAAGCCAAGGAGTGTGAGAAAACACAGAGGAGTGTCAGTTTAAGCAAAAAAAACAACACAAACATGCAGCTCGCATTACTCGCCGATCCGCCGCACACGTTTGAGCTGAGCATGTTTTATATGTGATATGGTTTCATATGCACGGTAATATTACTTATATTTCTCTACCTGTGTGAGATATAAAACCAAATGGCAGTCAGAGGACGATGAATGATTGAATGTGAGCGTAACGTATGTACATGCACAGTGTGTGTGTGTGTGTGTGTGTGTGTGTGTGTGTGTGTGTGTGTGTGTGTGTGTGTGTGTGTGTGTGTGTGTGTATGTACCTGTCAATATCAGCATCTCCCAGCAGACTGTGGAATCCAGCAGTGTGCTCAGTGGAGGACACCAGTCTGGCCACCTGGTTCACCAGCTCAGCAGGAGGAACCCTGCTGTCTGACACACAAAGCCACAATCAGTCCACTGTATCAGAGGCAGTCATTAGAACATATGCAGCTCTGATTGTAGCCGAAGGTTACCGAGCTCCAGAACATCTCGGAGGTTCCTCATGGTGTTGGTCATCTCTCCCAGCCTGGTGTAGACCTCGTTCATACGCGGGTACACTCCGCTGAGGGAGGTGACGTCAAACAGCCTCTGGAAGTGAGACACCATGGAGCCCAGAGTGTACCGAGTGGGACTCCTGAGCACCTGGCA
Source organism: Sebastes fasciatus (assembly GCF_043250625.1). Taxonomy (NCBI): domain Eukaryota; kingdom Metazoa; phylum Chordata; class Actinopteri; order Perciformes; family Sebastidae; genus Sebastes; species Sebastes fasciatus. The sequence goes on from NC_133806.1 coordinate 2,583,648, forward strand.
GGACAAACAACACTCCTACATGAGTAGGTCTCACTGGAGTCTACCCAGTCCTGGACCTGGGATGAGTCCACATGCAGCAAGGACACCTGCAGCAGCCTCTGACAGCTGCTACTTACAACCATCAATGCACCATGGAGTGGATTTGACCCCGTCACAAATACATTTAAACACTACCCTGTAGCAGTGCAGCGTCTTACCTTCTCCTCATCAGTGGAGGTGTTTTCCAGCAGTGTGTCCACCAGCAACATCATGTACTCCACCTTCACTGCTTCTGCAGCATTATGGCCACCATCAGATGGCTGCCACGGCATCAGTCTGCCAGACAGTTTATTTAAAGCCCTTTGCAGATCCTACCAACACACACATACAACAACTCTAGTCAGTTCAAAATTTTACCAACTAGGTTCCTGTTAAGCTGTATCCACTACTTCCTGGTGGATGACCAGAGAGAAGCTCCACAAAGCTCTCTTCTACCAGTATTCCCATCAACTCCCCTGGTGGGTGGTGGGCAGGTGGGGTTTACCTTCAGCAGGTGGAGCTGCTGGGCCCAGCTCTCCAGTGTGGGGAGGACGGTGTGAAAGTCAGCAGAGGAGGGTTTCTGTCTGTGCAGTCGTAACGGAGCGTTGGGATCGGTCACAACAGCACTGATCTCATTCAACAGCTGGAATTCAGCAAAATAAATCACAGTTATGAAAACATGAAGGACTGAAGCCCAGAGAGACGACTCAGTGGAACTAATTATATGCTTACATGGCGATAGTGGTCATAAAGACTGGCCTCCCTGGCTTGGTCACTGATGTTCTCACTGATCTCAGTTCTGTTGTCTTCTTCAGGCAATCTGCAAAGACGGTTGGTTCTGTACATGAGATTATTTACGCTTCAACTCTTTGTTTCATTTAGTGAAGCGTAGTCTGCATAGACAGCTGTTTCAATATCCCGCTGAATATGTGTGTTGAATTTATTAACTGCATCTACATTGATTGATCACGGCTCCCAGTCTGTTTCACTACAGGCAGATTCCCCTCACTCGCTACGGTGGCCGCGGGAATAATCGATGAATCAATACGCAAACACTGATCCTCTGAACTGCATAGCCATGAGTGATAACGAACTGTAGGAGGGCAGCTTGACATTGTCTTCATAAAATAATCAATAGTAAACATATTGCAATGGTCATCTCCATTGTATGGATTTGGGATCTTGCGACTGGCACGCTTTTCTACACTGTAGCAACAACAGAAATAAATGTCGCAGAGATGATGATGCAAGTATCGGCGGATACGGAACATTACTAATGTGAAAGCTGAGGTGGAGGGGGTTCAGTTGTGATGAATGGGGAAATTAGCATTAGAGATCAAACCTGTTTTTTGTCGTGTTTGTGGGGAATGACTCGCTTTTGAAGCCTCAAGTGGCCGTTTGAGGAACTGCAGTTTTGGGCACCTCTGTACTGGCTTAATTTCTTAGCATCGGTCGCTGCTTGGTCTCAAAAACGAGTCAGCACGAGGCCAAAGTTCAGCTATAGAACAGTCTTTTAGGTCACACTCAGAGTTCCTACCTTGTGTTATTGTGCTTGTTTGAACCCTCCAAACGGCGGAGTTTGTGTTTGTAGAACTTCACTTCTTTGAGTGTCGGCCTACACAGAGGAACACAGTCAGTGTTATTACTGATACTGAACATGGACACTGATGCATGTGTTTCAGGCTGGAGGAACACACACCTGGTCTCCAACTCTCGCTTCAGGCGCTCAACCTCCCTCTTTAGCTCTTCTATTTGAGTCTTGCTTCCCTTTTGCTGTTCCTGGTATGCCTTGGAAGAAATGTAAGAGTATTACCCACTGCTTGAAAATGTGAAAAAGAATAAACATTCGTCAGGTTACCTTGAGAATGGTTTTGAAAGATGGAGTAACATTGCTGATTCCTGTCTGATGAGCCACTAGAGATCCTTCTGGTTCTCCTTTGACTGATCTGGGGTGAAAATGAACAGCTTAGTGCAAACAGTTCCCGGTTATAATCCTGCGACCCCTTGGATGTGTCTCATCCCCCAGGCTGGGCATCATTGCTCCAGCATACTAGTCACTTAATACATTGAAGAGTCATTGTAACATAGTGGCAGTTTGATCTGGACTTCAATGAGCAGTGAACTATACCAGCTGCCACTACAGCCTCATAGGAACATGTCGAGTTATCTACACATACGTACTCACAAGGTATCAGGTCAGTGTTTTAATTCATACCGTATTACTGCATCCATGTACGAAAGCGTTGTTTGTAATAAACAAGACACATGATGCACTGCACTGTATTTACTGTTGCACGGTATACTAATATCACAGTACCCTGCCGTTCAAAACCAGTACTTTAAGAATGACGGTGTTTTAATAAACGCTGTATTTATGAGCTGTGTGTGTGTGCAGCGCTCTGCTTCCACTCCCTGCAGCCATAGGGGGCGTGACAACCTCTCATGTGTCTGCTGCAAATACAAGTGCTCTTCTAGTCCAGTAGTCCAGCCGTGTGACATGTGGAGGTGGTGGCTGTTTTGTTTTTTTAATTAATAAAAAAACTAAGAATTTTAAGTTCCATGTTGTGTCATCTGTTCTTCCACTACTGCTCCTGGTGTTTTAGGTTTTTACTGTGGCATCGTTTCAGTCCCCGTATAGAGATATTTAGGCAGGTATCGTGTCGGGTCATCATTTTGGTATCGCGACAACATTATTATCATTATCTTTTGAAACGTGTCAGCGTGTGTTACCTGAGCTCCTCCAGCAGCTGAGTCAGTTTGGTCTCATAGAAGTCAATCACATCCAACACCCTGCAGACAGGAGAACCAGGACAACTGTAGCAAGCAGCTCATCACAGACTCATGAGATCTCTGTTAAAATCACAATATTTTACAAGCCAGTATAGAAAATAATATTTAATCGATAACAATGAATTTCATTTGAGAAAGAAAGGCTACTGTTCTCACTGCTGGTCTGCTGGGGAGTTCTGCTGGCTGACTTTGTTGCAGATGTGCTGGAAGGTGCGACTCTGTCGAGCTAATCGTCGCTCTTCTTCTTTGATGGTGAAATAGAGTTTCCTCTCAAGTTGAGCTGCTTCCTCCGTCTGTTTAGACAGCTTCTGCTCCAGAACCTGACACCGGTTCTACACAGATGAAACAGACGTTTTCCTCACTGAGAGGACCATATTTTCTGACTGAAATATATGATAAATCATTTTAATGTGCGTGCCATCTGATCAACATGTGTCAGCCCTCAGTGGCTTGTTGACACACCTGTGCGTCCTGTCTTTCCTGCTGCAGTTGATGTGTGTGGCTGTGCTGTTGGACAGCCTTGTCGAGGCAGCGGTCCTCCAGGTCCTGGACTTTGGTCCTCACCACGTCCAGCAGCCCCTCCAGCTCTGCGGTCCTCTGAGACTGCTGAGCTGATCGACTGGTGTGCTCATGAACCTCCTCTCTAAAGACACACCAACACACAGAAAAGGGTCAGTCTAACAATGCAACAGGTGTATTTCTATTCTATTTCTTACTTTAATCTGGGACAGTGGGTTTCTCTGTGCTTTTTCATTGAGTCCTGCACAGTGTAGAGATCTCGTCAATACATAGGAAACAAGGAATTGATCGTATTTTTGAAATTTGAGGCTGATAAAACCATCAACATGTGATTTCTGACTTCTGATGTAACACAGTAGCCTTATATTAACGACAGTATTTCTTCGGACTAAATGCTTATTTGCTCTGGAGACGGTGTGGAGATATATGACCAGTACAGGCAGCTGGTTTCCCTTTGACCACAGCAGCCCATAGCTCATACCTGCACTGTCTATAGGACAGGACAGGTGCATCTCTGTGATAGTCCTGTGATGCTGATGAGATTAGATAACAGGAGGACAGGTGGTCCACACACACTGTGTATACATTATTAAGTAGATAGGCCCACAGTAATATATACTGCAGGCATGTATACACTGTACCAGACCCTCAGCTGTTCTTCCACTGTTTTACTTCACTCTGAATTCTTCCCTACATTCCAGCAGGATGACGTGATGGAGTCGACTACATACTGCTAGTTTCTATATATTTCCATGACTCTGCCTCTTCTGTGATGGACTTCTTGTCGTACAGTTGTTGGATGAGACTCTAAAGAAGTTGTTTAACTAGATTAACCTTATTCTGCTATTAAACTTAAATGCTGTTTGACTGAAAATATCTCAAAATGATGTTGAGTCGTGCAAGTTAGGCCACCTATTTGTGGTTCATTTAAAAAAAAAAAAAAAAAAAAAATTACTGTCACTTAGTGAAATGCTTTTCTCTTGGGATAAAATTTTTAATTCCTCCAGGGTATGATTAACTGGCTGTGATTTACTTGAGTTGGTTGTTGGACTTGACGAGCTCCTGGATTAGGGCCTGTCTTCTCTCCGAGTCGGTGAGCATCGTCCTCAGAGTCGTCCTGATCTCACCAGCTGACTTCTTGTCCAGCAGAATCAAATCTAAGGACACACAGAGAGCAATGTGACAGAGGCTTCCACTAATAAGGAGTATTCATATGGTCCAATCCCAAAGACAAGGTGTCTGCAAACTTCTCAAAGCCAAATGTAAGAATTAGCAATCATTTCAAATGCTCCCTAAAACTGGAATTTCACCGTGACAAAAATGAAATGCTGAGGCCGACAGACATGCTACTAAATAAGATTGTTTTTCATGTCAAAACAAAATGAGATTGTATTTCATGCACACTGTCGCAATTAAATCCAAGAACATTATTATTAATTTAACTCAAAGTTATTTGGAGAAATTGGAACCACTTACCTGAAAGATTCTTATTCTCTACGGGATCAGCAAAATGCACCGGCTTAAAACCATGATGCTGCAGGAGTTTATTCACATCATCCCATTGTACCTGCTCCTGCTGCAACACAGACACAGACACACACATGCACATAATGAGCAAACCAACAGCACAGAGCAATGAGAACCTGTTGAGGACATCTGAGCTCTAACCTGGAACTGCCTGTTAGTCCACAGATAAACATAGGTCTTATTTCTGGACTGTAAAAGACGAGCTGTCCTGCTGTCCATGTCCATGTCCATTCTTAAAGTCCTCCACTGCAGCACAAACACAAACTAGCTCCTCAAGAGCATCACTTGAATCCTGAACTCCTGCCTCCTGGGATCAGGTTTCTGTTGTTCCTTCAGCAGAGGAGCTGCCACTTCAACAACTAAAGAAAGGTGATCCTCCTCTCCACACACACTTAGTCCTCTCCTCTACAGCCTCTGATCAACACTATCATGTGATGTTGCTCCAAACTCAGTGTGATGGAAAGTCTGTCAATATTCCAAGATGAGTCCTAATGAACGTTGAAATAAGGATCTCAAACAGATGAAATGTCTTTGTTGGATTTTATTCTTGCAAGAAGAGTTGCACTGGTTATACAGTCACACAAAGTCTGCAGAAGAGTGTACTGGTTACACAGAGTCACACAAAGTCTGCAGAAGAGTGTACTAGTTATACAGTCACACAAAGTCTGCAGAAGAGTGTACTGGTTACACAGAGTCACACAAAGTCTGCAGAAGAGTTGCACTGGTTATACAGGTCACACAAAGTCTGCAGAAGAGTGTACTAGTTATACAGTCACACAAAGTCTGCAGAAGAGTGTACTGGTTACACAGAGTCACACAAAGTCTGCAGAAGAGTTGCACTGGTTATACAGTCACACAAAGTCTGCAGAAGAGTGTACTGGTTATACAGTCACACAAAGTCTGCAGAAGAGTGCACTAGTTATACAGTCACACAAAGTCTGCAGAAGAGTTGCACTGGTTATACAGTCAAACAAAGTCTGCAGAAGAGTTGCACTGGTTATACAGTCACACAAAGTCTGCAGAAGAGTGCACTAGTTATACAGTCACACAAAGTCTGCAGAAGAGTGCACTAGTTATACAGTCACACAAAGTCTGCAGAAGAGTTGCACTGGTTATACAGTCACACAAAGTCTGCAGAAGAGTGCACTAGTTATACAGTCACACAAAGTCTGCAGAAGAGTGTACTGGTTACACAGAGTCACACAAAGTCTGCAGAAGAGTGCACTGCAGGAGATTATTACAATGTGATTATATAGAAATCTACAACAGGGACTGTGAGAAAAGGAGTTGTTTTACTCAGACAGTGTCCCAGTAAAAGTCAACACTCAGTACTTTCCCACTACATGAGACGAAGAGCACACAGACAGGAACTCTCCACTGTTGCATAAAGAGACATCATTGCATACAATGTGATTTTCCATTACAATAGTCCTCTAGGGGTATTCTGCTCAGGTAGACTCACCTGTTGCATCGTTTCAGCCTTCACTGCGAGAGATACACGGCGTTAGAGTTCACAGAGCTGCAGTCAGATCCGGTGTCACTGCAACGACTCGATGCAATCTGGAGGTTGTTCTGCTCAATTCGGCTCACAAGTAGCCAACCTAGCGACACTTTGAATCCATTAAAACAAGAAGAACAAGAAGAATGGACCCATTTCTGTTATTACTCCCTTCCGTCATTCAAACCACACGCTGTGACGTCATAGATCACAAACAGCTTTAAGGTGCATACCGCCTCCTTCTGGACTGGAGAGTGTAACATCAGGTCATTTTACACCTTACTGCAGGGGTCAGCAACCTTTACTATCAAAAGAGACATTTTAGGCAAATACATAAATAAATCTGTCTAGAGCGGCAAAACATTTGTAGTGAGGTAGGGGAACAAAAATCTGAGATTTCGAGAATAAAGTCACAACTTTACAAGAAAAAAAGTCATAATATTACCAAAATAAAGTCATAACTTTACAAGAAAAAAAGTCAATATTAACAGAATAAAGTCATAACTTTACAAGAAAAAAAGTCATAATATTACCAAAATAAAGTCATAACTTTACAAGAAAAAAGTCATAATATTACCAGAAAAAGTCACAACTTTAGAAGAAAAAAAGTCATAATATTACCAGAATAAAGTCATAACTTTACAAGAAAAAAAGAAAATAACTTGTAAAATTACTACTACTATACATATATAAACTAATATTATTTTTTTTATTCTCATAATACTACGGCTTTTTCTCTTAAACTTCTGACTTTATTCTCATAATATTATGACTTTATTCTCGAAATCTGAGATTTATTTATTTTTCCTCAATGTGGCCCTAATACTCCGTCGTACCGTCGTACCATAGACCTACAACGATGATAAATCAAAATGAAAATGTAAACAAAAAACAGTTATTCATTTCCATTTTTATAAATCCACAGGGAGCCACTGGAGAGAGGCTAAAGAGGCGCATGAGGCTCCGGAGCCTCAGGTTGCAGACCCCTGCGTTACTGCTACTCTTAAACTCTACCCACCAATCCTGTGTCTCTTAAAGGTCCCGAAGTGAGATCTTCATGTCTTTAATATTATAAAGCAGGTTTAAGAAATATATAAATACTGTGAAACTATCAAAACGCTCAATATACGGAGAAAAACACACAGCCTGTATTCACAAACAAAAAATTGGAAAAATGTTGGAAAACAAAAGTCCAAACAATGTCTGAAAAAGGTAAAAAAAAAAGAAAGAAAAAAGTCTGAAAAAAAAGTTTGAAAAAGAATATTTGAAAAATGTTGGAAAACAAAAGTCTAAACAATGTCTGAAAAAGGTAAAAAAAAAAAAAGAAAGAAAGAAAAAAGTCTGAAAAATGTCAGAAAAAAAAGTCTGAAAAATGTCTGAAAAAAAGTCTGGAAAATATCTGAAAAAAAAGTTTGAAAAGAAATATTTGAAAAATGTTGGAAAACAAAAGTCTAAACAATGTCTGAAAAAAAATCTGAAAAATGTCTGAAAAAAAAGTTTGAAAAAAAATGTTTGAAAAAAAAGTCCGAAATTTTTTTTTGAAAAATGTTGGAAAACAAAAGTCTGGAAAAAATGTCGGAAAACAAAAGTCTGGAAAACAAAAGACTGGAAAAAAATGTCTGAAAAAAAACTTTGACAAATGTTGGAAAAAAAGTCTAAACAATGTCTGAAAAAGGTAAAAAAAAAAAAAAAAAAGAAAAAAAAGACTGGAAAAAATGTCTGAAAAAAAAAGTTTGACAAATGTTGGAAAAAAAAAAAAGTCTAAACAATGTCTGAAAAAGGTAAAAAAAAAAGAAAGAAAAAAGTCTGAAAAATGTCTGAAAAAAAAGTTTGAAAAAGAATATTTGAAAAATGTTGGAAAACAAAAGTCTAAACAATGTCTGAAAAAGGTAAAAAAAAAAAAGAAAGAAAGAAAAAAGTCTGAAAAATGTCAGAAAAAAAAGTCTGAAAAATGTCTGAAAAAAAGTCTGGAAAATATCTGAAAAAAAAGTTTGAAAAAAAATATTTGAAAAATGTTGGAAAACAAAAGTCTAAACAATGTCTGAAAAAAAATCTGAAAAATGTCTGAAAAAAAAGTTTGAAAAAAAATGTTTGAAAAAAAAGTCCGAAATTTTTTTTTGAAAAATGTTGGAAAACAAAAGTCTGGAAAAAATGTCGGAAAACAAAAGTCTGGAAAACAAAAGACTGGAAAAAAATGTCTGAAAAAAAACTTTGACAAATGTTGGAAAAAAAGTCTAAACAATGTCTGAAAAAGGTAAAAAAAAAAAAAAAAAAGAAAAAAAAGACTGGAAAAAATGTCTGAAAAAAAAAGTTTGACAAATGTTGGAAAAAAAAAAAAGTCTAAACAATGTCTGAAAATGGTAAAAAAAAAAGAAAGAAAAATGTCTGAAAAAAAAGTCTGGAAAATGTCTGAAAAAAAAGTTTGAAAAAAAATGTTTGAAAAATGTTGGAAAACAAAAGTCTAAACAATGTCTGAAAAAGGTAAAAAAAAAAAGAAAGAAAAATGTCTAAACAATGTCTGAAAAATGTCTGGAAAAAAAGTCTGAAAAATGTCGGAAAACAAAAGTCTGGAAAACAAAAGACTGGAAAAAAAAGTCTGAAAAAAAAGTTTGACAAATGTTGGAAAAAAAGTCTAAACAATGTCTGAAAAAGGTAAAAAAAAAAAAAAAAAAAAAAGTCTGGAAAATATCTGAAAAAAAAGTTTGAAAAATGTTGGAAAACAAAAGCCTAAACAATGTCTGAAAAAAAATCAGAAAAATGTCTGAAAAAAAAGTTTGAAGAAAAAGTCCGAAATTTTTTTTTGAAAAATGTTGGAAAACAAAAGTCTGGAAAAAATGTCGGAAAACAAAAGTCTGGAAAACAAAAGACTGGAAAAAAAATTCTGAAAAAAAAGTTGGAAAAAAGTTGGAAAAAAAGTCTAAACAATGTCTGAAAAAGGTAAAAAAAAAAAAAAAGAAAAAAAAATGTCTGAAAAAAAAGTCTGGAAAATGTCTGAAAAAAAAGTTTGAAAAAGAATATTTGAAAAATGTTGGAAAACAAAAGTCTAAACAATGTCTGAAAAAGGTAAAAAAAAAGAAAAAAGAAAGAAAAAAGTCTGAAAAATGTCAGAAAAAAAAGTCTGAAAAATGTCTGAAAAAAAGTCTGGAAAATATCTGAAAAAAAAGTTTGAAAAAGAATATTTGAAAAATGTTGGAAAACAAAAGTCTAAACAATGTCTGAAAAAAAATCTGAAAAATGTCTGAAAAAAAATTTGAAAAAAAATGTTTGAAAAAAAAGTCCGAAATTTCTTTTTGAAAAATGTTGGAAAACAAAAGTCTGGAAAAAATGTCTGAAAAAAAAAGTTTGACAAATGTTGGAAAAATGTTGGAAAGCAAAAGTCTAAACAATGTCTGAAAATGGTAAAAAAAAAAAAAAAAAAGAAAGAAAAATGTCTGAAAAAAAAGTCTGGAAAATGTCTGAAAAAAAAGTTTGAAAAAAAATGTTTGAAAAATGTTGGAAAACAAAAGTCTAAACAATGTCTGAAAAAGGTAAAAAAAAAGAAAAATGTCTGAAAAAAAGTCTGGAAAATATCTGAAAAAAAAGTTTGAAAAAGAATATTTGAAAAATGTTGGAAAACAAAAGTCTGGAAAAAATGTCTGAAAAAAAAAGTTTGACAAATGTTGGAAAAATGTTGGAAAACAAAAGTCTAAACAATGTCTGAAAAAAAATCTGAAAAATGTCTGAAAAAAAAGTTTGAAAAAGAATATTTGAAAAATGTTGGAAAACAAAAGTCTAAACAATGTCTGAAAAAGGTAAAAAAAAAAAGAAAGAAAGAAAAAAGTCTGAAAAATGTCAGAAAAAAAAGTCTGAAAAATGTCTGAAAAAAAGTCTGGAAAATATCTGAAAAAAAAGTTTGAAAAAGAATATTTGAAAAATGTTGGAAAACAAAAGTCTGGAAAAAATGTCTGAAAAAAAAAGTTTGACAAATGTTGGAAAACAAAAGTCTAAACAATGTCTGAAAAAAAATCTGAAAAATGTCTGAAAAAAAAGTTTGAAAAAGAATATTTGAAAAATGTTGGAAAACAAAAGTCTAAACAATGTCTGAAAAAAAATCTGAAAAAAAATCTGAAAAATGTCTGAAAAAAAAGTTTGAAGAAAAAGTCCGAAATTTTTTTTTGAAAAATGTTGGAAAACAAAAGTCTGGAAAAAATGTCGGAAAACAAAAGTCTGGAAAACAAAAGACTGGAAAAAAAATTCTGAAAAAAAAGTTGGAAAAAAGTTGGAAAAAAAGTCTAAACAATGTCTGAAAAAGGTAAAAAAAAAAAAAAAGACTGGAAAAAATGTCTGAAAAAAAAAGTTTGACAAATGTTGGAAAAATGTTGGAAAACAAAAGTCTAAACAATGTCTGAAAATGGTAAAAAAAAAAAAAAAAAGAAAGAAAAATGTCTGAAAAAAAAGTCTGGAAAATGTCTGAAAAAAAAGTTTGAAAAAAAATGTTGGAAAAATGTTGGAAAACAAAAGTCTAAACAATGTCTGAAAAAGGTAAAAAAAAAAGAAAAAAGAAAGAAAAAAGTCTGAAAAATGTCAGAAAAAAAAGTCTGGAAAATATCTGAAAAAAAAGTTTGAAAAAGAATATTTGAAAAATGTTGGAAAACAAAAGTCTGGAAAAAATGTCTGAAAAAAAAAGTTTGACAAATGTTGGAAAAATGTTGGAAAACAAAAGTCTAAACAATGTCTGAAAATGGTAAAAAAAAAAAAAAAAGAAAGAAAGAAAAATGTCTGAAAAAAAAGTCTGGAAAATGTCTGAAAAAAAAGTTTGAAAAAAAATGTTGGAAAACAAAAGTCTAAACAATGTCTGAAAAAGGTAAAAAAAAAAAAAAAAAAAAAGTCTGAAAAATGTCTGAAAAAAAGTCTGGAAAATATCTGAAAAAAAAGTTTGAAAAAGAATATTTGAAAAATGTTGGAAAACAAAAGTCTAAACAATGTCTGAAAAAGGTAAAAAAAAAAAAAAAAAGTCTGAAAAATGTCTGGAAAAAAAAGTCTGGAAAATGTCTGAAAAAAAATGTTTGAAAAATGTTGGAAAACAAAAGTCTAAACAATGTCTGAAAAAGGTAAAAAAAAAAAATAGTCTGAAAATTGTCTTTAAAAAAATCTGAAAAATGTCTAGGAAAAATGTTGGAAAAATGTTGGAAAACAAAAGTTTGAAAAAAAATTCCGAATTTTTTTTTGAAAAATGTTGGAAAACAAAAATCTAAACAATGTCTGAAAAAGGTAAAAAAAAAAAAAAAAAAAAAAAAAAGGCTGAAAAACGTCTGAAAAAAAAGTTTGAAAAAAAAGTTTGACAAATGTTGGAAAACAAAAGTCTAAACAATGTCTGAAAAAGCTAAAAAAAAAAAAAAAAAAGACTGGAAAAAATGTTTTTTTTTTGTGAATGACATCAGCTAACAGGAAGTAAACATGGACCCAAGCTGTTGCATATCAACGCAATTCCGTTGCAGTTCCACTGCCATTCCATTGAAATGCGCTAAAACGGAGCATTTCTGACAGAGGGTGAATACAGGTATATTCAGACGGACAGTATGAGGAAAATAATGTGTTGTTTGAACATTAAAGCATGTAAACATGTTCTAGTAGAAACCCCAAAATACAAGTATGAATCTGAGGATGAGCATGATATGTCCCCTTTAAGAACATTAATAGAACATTAATAATAAGAACATTAATAGAACAGTAATAGAACATTAATAATGCCTTCCTGGTGCCTTCAACCGACTCACCCTCTGTTCCCAGTATCCCCATCAAATCCCAGTCCCGTCCCTCCTCTCTGACTTGGTCCTGTAATATTTGTCTTTCATACTTTTTTTTACAATGAATTAGGATACGCTGCAAATTTCCTTTAACATCACAATCCCCTCGAACACTTGTCACTGTTCCTTTTCCCCGTTAAAGCCAAAGTGCTATTAAGACCTGTGTGATCCAGTCTGAGTCTTGTTATGATGATTTCCTCCCTTGTGTTCCTTTCTTTTTATTTCTTTGTTATGACCGACTTCTGAAATATCTCCTTCCTTTCTGGTCCTCCTCCCATCTTTTCTGCCATATCTCCACTCCTTTCCTCTTAATCACCGCTTTTCCTTCTCCTTCCCCAAGTAGAACTGATACTGTTATTTCCTTTTGCGAGGAACTTTTTGCTAGTTTATCGGCAAACTCATTCCCTTTCACCCCCTCGTGTGCTGGAACCCAACAGAATAATACATCTATACCCCCTTTATGCAGTCTTAGCAAGCTGTAGTATAGTTCAATGAGTATCTCCTCCCTTACAGCTTTTGTTGACTGTATGCTTTCCAGAACAGCTTTTGAATCGGTGCACAGCACCACTCTGTCAGGTCTGACCTCTTCAACCCGCTGTATATATATTATTATATACAATAATGATTGCCACTATTTCTGCTGTATATACTGACACCTGGTCTGAAATTCTTTTGGAGATAGATATTTTAAACTCGGGAATATAAACACCAACTCCCACACACTCCTGTTTGTTCTTGGAACCATCTGTATATATTTTGAGATAATTATAATAGCCGTTCTCAGATACACACTTGTTTCAACTCCCACTTCATTTAGTTGCCATTCCTTTTTCTTTTCCAGGATACTCATGTCTACTTTAACTTCTGGGAACAGCCGGGGGGGTATGCTGCTAACTGGTGTGGACCTGGTGAACTCTAAGGCCTCCAATCCATATGTCCTCACTCTTTCTTCCCATGTCCATCCAAATCCTAACCCTTGAAACTTAGAATATTCCCAAAAACTTCACACACACATCACACACACATTTCCATACTTTGTCAAGTGAAAAAAAAGCTAGAGGCACATCAGGGGAGGCTCCTGAGCTACTGTAGTTTAAATCATAATCAGTATCGGGCCCGGCATTTTGGGCCCCACGAGGTTTCTGGGCCCGTTGATGTTGGTGGGCTCCCGGTCATTGGGCCTCACCAAGTAAGAAACACACACACGCACACACATTACGTGGTTAGACTGTAAAATGTACTTTCGGCCAGTAGCCTAGCCTCTGAGATTTCTCTCCTGCTGATAGGAGCCAATGCATTGCTGGCTGCTGATGTCACAGTACCTCTCTCTGATTCTGTGTTATTGTGTGCCGCCAGCTGCAGCTGAGTAACCAAAATCTCCAAATCGCTTTTCTCCCCAGAGACAGCATACCCTTTCACCCTGAAAATCTGTGCCGTCCTCGGCTGCAGATTCTCAGGCCTTACACAGGGACTGCTTGCTGCATGGCTGAGGACAGAGGGCCCTTCACAGCCTCTGTGCAACATCCAGCAGGACTTCACCTCCCCTCTGTGTTCACACTGTGCTGGTTATATATGTGCAACACAGATAGAGAAGAAATGTTCCACCAGCCTCAAGAATCTGATTGGATTCAAGATTCAAGCCAAAGACAACCGGTTAGACTCCATGATCAGTTCCAGTCCTCACACAGCAGCATGTATCTGTAAGTCAGAATAAAATTAGTGTGTGGGCAGAGTATGTCTTTAAAGGAAGTGAAGTTAGTGTTGTGGTTACTGGCAATAAAAGGCTAAAATAATTTGCATATCTGGAATGGGACATGAAGTCCAGCCTGTATGAGACATGTTACAGGCCCACCAGCCACCTCTACCTACACACCTGTACTTCCTGCATTAGCTCTAAATGTTGGCATTGGACATAAATCTTGGGGTGCAGAATCATTCAACGTGGACGTATTTCTTTGGGATACTGGACTCATACTAGCTTTACTTCAGTCAAAGCCAGGAACATGCACGTCCTTTTTTTTTTATGAGGACACAGAAAGACACATATTCATGCTTTTTACACATTTCCTTTTGTTTATGCCGATGATTGTTCACATTATGTGTACCCTCTGGAGGCCATACCCACGATATAAAATGAAAGCACTAAAGCACTGAGTGACTCACAACAGAGAGTAGAGAAGAAATGGCAGAGATTCAGGTCCAGGTGTAAAAAAAATATCAATCTGTTTGTACTTTTTCAAAAGAGAAGGAAGGGTAAGAAGTTCACCTATATGCAGTATGATTTAAACTACAGAATACAGTTGTGCTTCATCATGGGATGGGAACATGAGCCTCTCAATTGGTCTTTGTGTCTTTCCACAGTCAAAACTCAACAAGTGTAGGGTGGATTCAAGTTTCCAGAGAGGACAGGAGACCCTGCAGCAGTCACATTAAATATCACTTCAGACAAACAAATCAAGCGTCAGAAAGTACAGACATAACACTGAATTCCCTTAAAACTTAAATAATTTATTTACCACTAGAGCACCACAACAACATTGTGTTACAATACAGCCTAGTGGGTCAAAATAACATCGTCATCATCATCATCATCATCATCATCATCATCATCATCATCATCATCAAAACAACAACAAATACACATCAAAAATAACAGCTCTATTGTGACAAAGTTGATGCCTCTCTGCTACTCAGAAAGTCCACTGGGCTGGGGTCAGGTGACCTACATCAACACTCATTTAATAACAGGGGGGAGGGGAGTTCTGACTTACCAAGAAAACTACTTTAAAATAGTAAAATTAAAAACAGCATCAGTGCATTTGTATTAAAGAAACAAAAACATAATGATTGACAGAGTTTCTGCAAATGTATAAAAGTTGTACGTGGGGAGGAACACGACACACTGATGACAAACGACTACTAAAGAGTGACAGAGGAGGCTGTTGATGGTTGGACACATTTTGTAATAGTCTGAGCATTTTTTTGAAGATCATATCTACTCTTCATTAACACCTGATATGATCTTTCATCACCCTAATCACTAGCAGTGTTTCTCCAAACATAGCTCCATCATCACTTACCAAAAGACAGCATCTCCTCTCTCTGAACCCGGACCTTTCATAGCTAGTGTGGACTAATTCTAAGGCTTATGAAATGTGAGTTTTCTCCATGTCTGGAAAGCCTCTAATTGTTCAGTGGCACCCACTGCTAAGTACAGCCAGGATACACTAAACTGGACATGAAAGGACACCTCTGTTTTATTGACTTTATGTAAGTTATTATAGATACGACAGCAAGAATCTATGTGTTCGTAACATTAAAGGGATAATTCCGGTTTATCACAAATTAGTTCTTAATTTTGTAGTTATCTTTTGGTTCCAGCAGCAACGGGTTGGCTCCAAATTGCTGGCCGGCTGGGTCCTTTTTGCGTGGAGTTTTTGCACGTTCTCCTCATGCTTGCGTTGGGTTTTCCTCCCAAAGACATGAAGGTTAGGTTAACGTTTGAATGTGAGCATGAATGGTAGTCTGTCTCTGTCTTTGTGTCAACTTACTCAAAATTCAAACACAGGACTTACACCCAGGAGACCACCGTTCATGTACCGTGTGAAACTAAAAGTGACTTCTTTTTGTCACGTAGTCATGTGAGTCATGTGATCGCTACTCAGACAGACAGTTTTTGTTATAGCTTGTTTGTAACTTGTTATTAGCTGAGCTATAACATGCTGCGCTTGTGTAAAACATAGCGGCGGTAGATGAGAGACTGCGGACGGAGCAGATTGAAATATCGCTTTTCTACATGTTAACTTGCTTACGCTTGTTGAACAGGTGTATTGATAAATGATTGGCCTTTTACTCGGTTTTATTGCACTTACAGTAACAGGCGTATAGTTGTCGTCAACTCAAGGAATCTTTAAGTTCACTCCAGACCAGGCTAACAGCCAGGCTTTATTTATCCTGGTGTCTCATCTGTTCAGTCAGCCGTCACTCCGATCAGAAACAAGTGTTTTTTTACAGTTGCATGACCTTATGTGTGTATTTAGCCTTATTTTTAATAGCCTGCATTAAAATACCATATTTTAATGCAGGCTAATACAAAAGGGTAACTGGATACATACCACCATTCAGTTGAGTACTGTTATTTTAACATTGTGATGCATTCATTTTTATCTTTATAATCATTCATGTGATAGTAATTATTACAGTTATATTGTGTTTATGAAGACTGCTGTTCATATTGTTGTTAGAGGTTTGATGAATATATTATTGATTAGAAATGTCTGATAAAGTTCACTGGGCCAGTAACTATATAGTGTTCTGAGTATTCATGAAACAACAGGGAGCGGACACCACCATGCATTTTGACTTTTATTTTTCTTGGATCACTGGTCTGCTGGGGGAGAAAGAAACAGCAATGATTAATACATCCTGTTACTGTATATACTTAGTGTACATTTGAATGTTCACTTAGGTTACTTCTCTTTCTAATCCCATAATCAGTATGTTTTTTTTATAGTGTGTTCTGCACAGCAGGAATTGTCCTACACGTAACACTCACTACGTTGCCAGGCTGCTCTCAGGCTGTACAGCGTCTCCATCCTGTTAGCACCACATCACTGACTTCTTATCCATTATGGACTAAATAAGGCACACACCATGCACAATTCCTGCTGTGCTAATTAATATGTGTTTTAAAGAATTGACAAACTGTCAGATGTCTGTAGGCATACAGCACACACTTAAAAAAAGCAAATGTATTTTGCAAATGTGCAAATATCAATGAAAAAAGTGATTTATTTAAAAAGAGTCAACGTTTAAAACCACAAAAAAAAAACCCTGCAGGACTTGGACCGAGATATGGAGATAAAAAGACATTGAGGAAATTAGAAAGAGAAGTAAGTGATCATTCCAATGCACACTGTAAGCATGTACAGCATGTAACATAATGTATTAATCACTGATATAGATGGCCTCCCACCCAGAGCCCGGTTCTGCTCGAGGCTTCTACCCGCTAAACGGGGAGTTTTTCCTGGCCACAGCGCATAACAATGCAATGCTCTTGGTGGGATCTCTTGTTGGGTATCTAAACTATAGAGTACGGTCTAGACCTGCTCTATATAAGAAGCGTCTCGAGATAACTTCTGTTATGATTTGACGCAATATAAAAATGAATTGAATAGAATATATATATTGTATCGTCTTATTCTATCATTGTGAATATAAGTGGTTGTAATTAATCTTCATGGTAAATTTCCTAAATAATATATTAACTTCCACCGCTCACTTTTAAGGCGAGGTGACAGTAACTCCTTGAATGGTTTGATTATGACGGTTTCAGTTAACAGCAGTGCTGAGTGAATGTAACGTTATGGGCTATTTTAAGGCCACATTGACTCGGTCTGCTATTGTCTGCCACGTTTTTTTAAACAGCAGCCGACGAACGTTTCTCCTTTTCTACATATTAAATTGCTTAACTTCCTCGTGATCTTCCATTAAAAGCTGTTTCTCACTGGGTTGAACGTACGCGGAACGTGATTACTCAATTTCAGCATCAGTAAATCTGCAGTCGACCTCGTGGTCAGTTGAAGAAAGCCGTCAACACGAATCTATCTGAACTACTTACACCTGGCACAACCTAGTCGCTCCACCTCAGCCTGGCTCGGCCTACGTGAAACGCATTAAGCCGGGTTGAACTGACTAGACCAGGTCAAGCCTTGCTTTCTCTCTTATCCTGTGATTTCTTTATTCTGCTTTTGTGAAACAGTTTCCTGGTTCACTTCACTGTCTCCCCCGCGGCCTCACTGATCTGATGTTCGCTGACACTCGTTCGACACAGAGAGCCGAGAAGATGCAGCATGACAGTAAATTATGCCAAAACATTAAAAAGAACAGACAAAAGAACCGATAAAATCAGAGCTTATCAATACTAAACGGTCTTTAATAATTTAGCAACGTTACCCGCAAATATGGGCTGGGTCCGGATTGACTTGCCGCTCGGTCCGGATGCAGACCTAGGTCTAGACTTTGAGAACCCCTGCTCTCTTTATCTGGGGTTAAAGGCTAATTTCAGTATTTTTCAACCTGGACCCTATCTCCCCCGGCAAAAAACAAGCACTTTTAGTGGACGTAAACCGACGGTGCCAGGTTTCCCAAAGCGATTACATTACAGCCTGTTTGACAGCTGCAGCGTACTCCCTCAATACTGGACCAATTAAAAAAAATTGTTGTACCCATTAGTCGCTCAAAAACATGGAAAAATAGGGTCAGGTTGAAGAAAATACTAAAGTTATCCTTTAACCAACTATATCCTAAAATAAATGATCTGCTTCTAGAAAACTTGCTATTAGAAATGTCATCAGCATGGCATCGTAAGTGTTACGGTAGTTCCCTTAAACATGATATCCACCCACGCTCTCTTCTAATGTCATCTTTATCGTTATCCGAGTTACAGAGGGTGTGGTGTGCTGTAGGCTATACAGACTGTAAAGCCCCTTGAGGCAGATTTGTGAGTTATGGTATTGGACTACAGAAGCAGCCACCTAGAATTTCGCCTCCCTCGGTGATTGGGCCCAGGCCCATCCGTGACGTGCTGGGACCTTGCTGAGTCCGAGGCTGAAAAGAGATCCCCTGTGATGAAGTAGTGAACACGACGGGGGCCGACTCTTAACGCTCCTATGGCGCCACGTGTGGAAACCAGTTGCAATGGTTTATCTATCCAGCAGGTGGAGCAGTGATTATCAAATCAGCTGTTCTGTTCTCATGGTGTATGAGGGAGTGTGCTTCCCACAGAGAGTATACTGTTAATTATATAATAATATTTTGTTAGATAAATGTTGTGAATTTTGGAAATGATTACATCGATCGTTTTTCAATCAATTTTGACTTTTGGACTTAAAATTGAGCCCCGCATCACTCGCTGTGTGTGTTTGAGAGAGAGGGGACGAGAAGACGGAGCAGTGTTTCTGTATCTTATTTATAATAATAATAATAATTTGAATGAAGCTTCAAACTATTCAGCCTACAGCCCTAGTAGAAACAGACTGTGTGAAACATATTTTGCAAAGTAAACCCTTTTATAAAGCTCTTATATCATATTATTACTGTGGAATTTATCACGTGTCCAGGTTGCCTCTCTATTCAAATGTATATATACAAGTTTACACCTCCATTCAGGGTTAGGATCTTCAGGTGATCAGCTTAAATCGGAGGTAGATAGTTTATGGGTGCTGCTGTTAAATTGCAGTTGTACCGCAACAGGCCAGGACAAACTAACAATGGGCTTACAACTCATGAATTTACAACAAGACAAATAATTACAAATTTGTTGCAGACAGCATTTCACAAAGTTTATGAAGATTAAAAAAAACAAAAACTTGATTTGCCTTTCTATTCAGGGCCTATATGATGATGATTCCACAACACAGTGCAGGTCCTTGGGTCATCTTTGAGGGAATCGTGGACGGACACTATTTTGAGAACAGTATAATCAAAGAATATACATCGGGGGACATTTTGGGTCGGATCATCACTCCTTCCAGGATAATCCAGGAAATCAAATGTTCTTACCACACAGAGGTCACAAGCCTTTTTTTTTTTTTTTTTGCAATTCGGTCATGTTAAATTATCAAGCACTGCTCTCTGCTCCTCACTGAGCCCAAACACTTCATTAGCATTACAGCGCAACTTTTTGTTCGCACTTAGTGGGCCATCGGTGTGTTATCCACAGGTCTCACTGCCTCCTCTGAGTGAAGTCGCGTGGCGGCTGCGTGACTCACGCGTCGGGTGTAGCACCGATTCGTACTGACTCACAGTATGCATTTACCTTCTCAGCTAATCAACTTTACAGTGATAGTCTAATTTATACAATCTGACTTTATTTTTTATTTCATTCTATGCAGCAGTATCTGCAAGCATTTATGAAGCATAACAAGGCTAATATTAGCTACATGTAGCATATTTAGCTTTTCTCGTCCTGGGCAACAGGAGAAAATCACTTTATATGGCGCTCCAGCTACTATATGCTGTATATTTTCACTCCCGTGAGTTGGTGCCTCTGACAAATGTGCATTTAGAGGGAAAACCGACGAGACTCACCTACAACCGATGAATATGTGCGCCGCCATGACCGGATGTAATCCTTGAGACGAGCGGACCCGCCCCCGGCCAGCCAATCAGACGTAAGTTAGACCCGTCCTCTCAGGCAAC